>NC_084567.2:14247500-14285000 GCF_033978685.3 Nerophis lumbriciformis | reverse complement strand
TGATTTCCAATGTTGCAAAAAATGCGTGGAATTTTTTTTACAACATTTCTGTCATTTGTGTCAGCCTTTGATAGTAGGCTAATATAGCTAATATAGACACTTACATCATGTGTTGTCTTCATTATAACACTTATATAATACTTTTAAAGTCATTTTGATAGTAGGCTAACATAGTTAATATAGATACTTACATCATGTGTTCCCTTCATTATAACACTTATTTAAGACTTAGTCATTTTGATAGTAGGCTAATATAGCTAATATAGACACGTACATCATGTGTTGCTTTCATTATAACACTTATATAAGACTTTAAAGTCCTTTTGATGCTTTTAAAGTCATTTTGATAGTAGGCTAATATAGCCACTTACATCATGTGTTGCCTTCATTATAACACTTGTATAAGACTTTTTAAAGTCATTTTGATAGTAGGCTAATATAGACACTTACATCATGTGTTGCCTTCATTATAACACTTATATAAGACTTTTAAAGTCATTTTGAATCATTATAACACTTATATAAAACTTTTAAAGTCATTTTGATAATAGGCTAATATAGCTAATATAGACACATCCTGTGTTACCTTCATTATAACACTTATATAAGCCTTTTACATCTTTGTAGCTCGACATTTTTTTTTGTCCAATATGGCTATTTAACATTTTGGGTTGCTGACCCCTGCTGTAATCCAGTGATTATAAACAGCTTCGTAGATTGTAATAACTTAAAAACTGTTAAAGAGCAAAAATGTAGCTCAAATGAATGGAACGAAATGTTTTGGCACTAGTTATGAGTAATAACACATTAATTACACGTTAATAACAATACAAAAAACGACTTAAACACAATAGGTTTAACTAAAATAGTTCAACCAAACAGATTTTGAAATATGGCATCTACTTGCTAATTTTACACAAATTGTCTTTTTAAACATGCGTTTGGTGTAAGTCAACGGCCTGGCGCCATTTGTATTTTTTGAGGAGAAAAGCTGGCGGAAATGGAAATACGTTTCCGGTCCCAGTCCTATTTTTATTTTTTTTGTATTTATTTTTTTATTGAACAACAAATATACATTTATAATTCACTAAACAGTCAAGGCAGTTTCAACAACAAGGGAATAGAGTATTAAATATGAATAAAATATATGAAAAAATATGTATATACATTTTTTTTTTTAAGATAAAAATGGCTACTGAGTAAATGTTTTTAACAAAGATATCAATTTAAGGGCTTTTGTACTCGTAAACATTATCCAAGATTTGATTGATAATTGTAAACCATTCTGCCAATTAGGAAATGTAGGCCTTACTTGCATAAATCCATATTTATGTAGAAAAATGTTTGCCTGGAGCATCATAAAACATGTTGACCAACATTTCTATGTTTTTCCGGTCCCAGTCCTGTTTCAGTCAATGAGCCGGGATTTCGTCAGTGGTTTTCTCACGTGGAAACACTGCCCCCAAGCGACCATTTGCTGTAACTGCGTGATGATGTCCTTGTTACTAATTTGACATGTTTAGAAACTGACAATTGTACTAGTAAACAAATAAGTTTTTTTAATTGATTAAAAATATTTATATGCTGTAAAAGTGCACTATAACTGTTTTATTAAGTACACTTTAGTGGATTATTATTATGCAATATCAGGACTGTTGCAGCTGAGTTTTTTTTGACGCATCATTGAACAAAAAGTTGCTTTTCTTACAAACCCCAAAACCAGTGAAGTTGTAACGTTGTGTAAATGGTAAATAAGAACAGAATACAGTTATTTGAAAATTATTTTCAACTTATATTCAATTGTATGGACTGCAAAGACAAGATATTTAATGTTCCAACTGGTATGTTATATTTTGCAAATATTAGCTCATTTGGAATTTGATGCCTGCAAAATGTTTCAAAAAAGCTGGCACAAGGGGAAAAAAAGACAGATAAAGTTGAGGAACGCTCATCACTTATTTGGAACAGGCTAATTGGGAACAGGTGGGTGCCATGATTGGGTATAAAAGCAGCTTCCATGAAATGCTCAGTCATTCACAAACAAGGATGGGGCGAGGGTTACCACTTTGTCAACCAATGCATGAGCAAATTGTCGAACAGTTTAAGAACAACATTTCTCAACCAGCTATTGCAAGAAATTTAGGGATTTCACCATCTATGCTGCGTCATATCAAAAGATTCAAGAGAATCTGGAGAAATCACTGCACGTAACATTGAATGCCCGTGACCTTGGATCCCTCAGGCTGTACTGCATCAAAAACCAACATCAGTGTGTAAAGGATATCACCACATGGGCTCAGGAACACTTCAGAAAACCAGTAACTACAGTTTGTGGCTACATCTGTAAGTGCAAGTTAAATACTGTGCAAAGCCAAAGCCATTTGTCAACAAAACCCAGAAACGCCGCTGAGCCAGAGTTCATCTAAGATGGACTGATGCAAAGTGGAAAAGTGTTCTGTGGTCTGACGAGTCCACATTTAAAATTGTTTTTGGAAACTGTGGATGTTGTGTCCTCCGGAACAAAGAGGATAAGAACCATTCGGATTGTTCTAGGCGCAAAGTGTAAAAGCCAGTATCTGTGATGGTATGGGGGTGTATTAGTGCCCAAGGCATGGGTAACTTACACATCTGTGAAGGCACCATTAATGCTGAAAGGTATATACAGGTTTTGGAGCAACATATGTTGCCATCCAAGCAACATTATCATGGACGCCCGTGCTTATTTCAGCAAGACAATGCCAAGCCACGACAACGTGGCTTCGTAGTAAAAGAGTGCGGGTACTAGACTGGCCTGCCTGTAGTCCAGGCGTGTCTCCCATTGAAAATGTGTGGCGCATTATGAAGCTGTATATCAAGCAAGAATGGGAAAGAATTCCACCTGAAAAGCTTCAAAAATGTGTCGCCTCAGTTCCCAAACGTTTACTGAGTGTTGTTAAAAGGAAAGGCCATGTAACACAGTGGTAAAAATGCTCCTGTGACAACTTTTTTGCCATGTGTTGCTGCCATTAAATTCTGAGTGTTGTTAAAAGGAAAGGCCATGTAACACAGTGGTAAAAATGCTCCTGTGACAACTTTTTTGCCATGTGTTGCTGCCATTAAATTCTAAGTTAATGATTATTGACCAAAAAAAAAAGTTTCTCAGTTCAAACATGAATATCTTGTCTTTGCAGTCTATTCAATTTAAGTTGAAAAGGATTTGCAAATCACAGAAATATGTTTTTATTTACCATTTACACAACGTGGCAACTTCACTGGTTTTGGGTTTTGTACAAGCAGGCGTCATTTTACAGGACTGCAGTACCTGGAGGAGGTGTAGTAAAAAAAAGATGTGACCTAAATCTGTTATATACACAGATTTAGGTCATAACGTAAATGTTGGCGTTTAACATGTCGTCTCTTCTCAGGGATAGGGCTGTCACTTGCACACCAAGGTTCAATTTACTGCCCTTTTTCTTGCGAGATCTAATCTAGTAAAACTGCTGATCCACTTTCATTCAGGATATGTAGAACATCCATCCATCCATTTTCTACCGCTTGTCCCTCCTAATATGTGATAATATCAATAGACACGTCATACATGTCTCAAAAAGGCACAGTAATACAATTAGAAAGCCACCTTTGTTCCGGCCTAGTTCTCATTTGGTTTTGGACTTCAAATTGTAATTTGCTGTTTGTCTAAGGTTATATCCTAGAGTATACTATTTTAGGTTACTTTTAATTTAGGAAAGCTAAATCCTAACTCTAATAAATTCTAATTCGGCTAATCTAGCAATCAACCTTTGTCCGTAGACACTAAACCCTGTTCTCCCCAGTTTATGCTAAATTTGGGTGTGGCCTCGGGGGACCGACAGGCCAGCTATGATCTACCCAGTCAAAAAAAGCCATCATCTAATATGGTAAGAAGAGTAGGAATCATTTCTAAGCACCTTTGGCGGTCCTTTATCCACAAGCCAATCAGGATGACCGAACCCCGTTAACAACAAAACAGTGATAACTGTCAAGGAATAAAACACACTGGTCAATCCCAAATTCTTTTGGATGACATATATGCTGAGTAAAAAGGACCACCGAAGACAGAATAGTACTTGTACAAGTTTTACTAAAGCTTTAGGAGACCAACCCTTACAACGTAACCATAGCATCGCCAAGAGAGGTCTAAAAGTAAGACAAAAGAAGGTAACTCTTATAGTGAGAAGGCAGCCCCCCCTTACAGAGAGAGATGCACCTGCTGATAAGAAGAGGGACCGTGTCTTTCACAGAACCTCCCTTTTGAGGAGTGATTAATCATGTTTGTGCAGACACTGGGCGCTCGAGGAAACAAATATGGAAATCAACAACAGACAATAAGGCAACGGAGGTATACCGGCTGCACGAACATCTCCAGAGTGGAAAAGTACCAGTTGCATGTTCACACAATACAATCTTATACTAAAGCATCAAAGTATATCTACTTTAAGGTTTTACTACTTGAGTATAAAATACTACACGGTCTAGCTCCATCCAATCTTGCTGATTGTATTGTACCAGATGTCCCGGCAAGAAATCTGCGTTCTAAGAACTCCGGCTTGTTAGTGATTCCCAGAGCCCCAAGAAAGTCTGCGGGTTATAGAGCGTTTTCTATTCGGGCTCCAGTACTCTGGAATGCCCTACCAGTAACAGTTAGAGATGCTACTGTCACGGTCGGGGCGCGCGTCAGTGCGCATTTATCTGAGCGCGAGCTGAATAAAGACCAGTGGACCCAAGGATCCTGGCTGGAACTTAGCCTTCGGTTGATGTTCCGTAAGCGATCGTTAGCTTGATTTGTCCCCTGTCTTCTCCCTATCCGCAGTGTTTTCCTTCCGTTGCTTGCGTCTCGCTTCCTTGGACCCCACCCCTGGATCTCGACTGCCTCCCTTGATCCTCGACCCCCGCTCTGGACACGGACCTCTTGACGCCCCTCTCTGCCCCACGGACCTCGCTTGGATCACAGACACCTTTTGCCTATAGCCCCTTTGGATTTGTCTGCTTCCTCATTCAACAATTATGGTAATACTCAACAGCTAATTATTCATACACATAGAATTCCACCATACATCCCTTTTGGATCTAGTTCACACACGCCATTCCTTTGTCGTTTAATTAAATGATATTGTTCATGATTTATTATATTATATTGTTTGTGTATATATACATAATAAATACATAGAGCAATATTTACCCCTTGTGGTTCTGTGCCGTCACAACTCCCTCCTCCAACCATAACAACTACCTCAGTAGAAGGATTTAATACCCCTTGTGGTTCAGTGCCGTCACAACTCCCTCCTCCAACCATAACTACCTCAGTAGAAGGATTTAAGTCCCGTCTTAAAACTTAATGTGTATACTCTGGCCTTGAAATAGACCCCCCTTTTAGACCAGTTGATCTGCCGTTTCTTTTTCTGCTCTGCCCCCTCGTGGTTCTGTGCCGTCACAACTCCCTCCTCCAACCATAACTACCTCAGTAGAAGGATTTAAGTCCCATCTTAAAACTCATGTGTATACTCTGGCCTTGAAATAGACCCCCCTTTTAGACCAGTTGATCTGCCGTTTCTTTTTCTGCTCTGCCCCCCTCTCCTTCGTGGAGAGGTTATCAGGTGACCACTGATGAGACGCTAGTCCCCCTCGGTCCCCTCCGAGGTTTCTCATCGTGCCCATTGGTTTGACTATTTTCTTGCCCTGATGTGGGATCTGAGCCCAGGATGTCGTTGTGGCTTGTGCAGCCCTTTGAGACACTTGTGATTAAGGGCTATATAAATAAACTTTGATTGATTGATTTAGCATACTTTTTTTTTTTCGAGAGCACACACGTTTTATACAAGTTAGTAGAGGTTTGAAAAATGGGGAGAGGAGGCTCCGTCACGTCACTGGTCAGAACATTTTCGATCTATTTCAAAACCTTAACAGAACAAATTACTTTTTACAGCACCAATGTTTTACTAGAAATATAAAAAAGCTGGCAGACTTTTAAGATTGCGCCAACTATCCAAAACCATCCTTTTTAGGTTTAACATTCATAATTAGCTAAAAAGCCAGTATAAAATGTCAGCATGCCAATATAGGAGTCGTTAGCATTCTTCCAAGATGGGGCCAAGTATCAAAATTCAGGATTTTTCGGATTAAAACCTTAGCTAAAAATCTAGTTAAGAAATGTGAGCATGTTAATGGTGCTATCACCTGATCGGATAAAAGGAAACACCAAAATGCACTATTTGTAGATGTAAACATCCAAAATTAGCAATAAAGCTTGCATAAAATGTTAGCATGCTTACGTCAAGATGCTAATAAGAGAGACTTTAGCATGTTTCTAAAGTTCAAAAGATACAAAATTTGCTAAAAGGTAGCATAGAACATTATCATGCTAACGTTTTACGTTATATTTGAAGGTGTAAACATGCAAAATTAGCAAAAGAGCTAGCATAAACTGTTAGCATGCTAATATAAGAGACATTAGCGATTTTTAAGTTTAAACATACATATATAGCTAAAAAGCTAGCATAAAACATTAGCATGCTAATGTTATAATATATATATACATCCATCCATCCATCCATTTTCTACCGCTTGTCCCTTTTGGGGTCACGGGGGTATATATGCATATGAAAAACTGCAATATATTTATCTGTACAGTAACCTATTTATTTATATATGCACCTTATTGCTTTTTTATTCTGCACTACCATGAGCTTATGTAACGAAATTTCGTTCTTATCTGTACAAAGTTAAAATTTGAATGACAATAAAAAGGAAGTCTAAGTCTAATTAGCTGAAAAGATAGTAAAAACTGTTAGCATGCTAATGGTGCTATTACCTGATCAGATAAGAGGAAATACCAAAATGCATTATTTGTAGGCGTAAACTTACAAAATTAGCTCTTAAGATAGCATAAGATGTTAGCATGCTATCGTCGGGATGTTAATATGAGAGACTTTAACATGCTTCTAAATTGGCGCCAAGTGCAATAAAACGTTCCTTTTTGATCAAAACATACAAAAGTATCTTAAAAGCTATCATGAAACGTTAGCATGCTAAAGTTGTTCATGTTGGCACGTGACCCGATTAAAAGGAAATATCAACATGACCTCTTTGTAGCAATTAGCAAAAGAGCTAGCATAAAATGTTAGCATGCTAACATCAGTATGCTAATATAAGAGACGTTACTATACTTCCAAGATGGCTCCAAGTATTAAAAATCATGTTTAGGTTTAAACGTACAAAATGAGCTAAAACGCTAGCAAAGAACCTTAGCATGCAAATTTTTTGAGCGGATATATTATAACTATTAACATTTCAATGTTTAATATTTCTAATTTCAGTGTGGTTTTCTGTTAGGAAAATGAATATATTTGGTATTAATGAACAACAAATCATATACAATGGGTAAATTGATTGGTTAAACAGTTCAATCAATAAAGCACAATATATTGATCAGTAAAATGTTTTACGATGAATAAAAAGGTAAGACAAGATAGATGCATTACGTGAGGTGTCCCACAGGGGTCAGTGTTGGGTCCCAAACTATTCATGATGGACTTGAAGGATGATCAGCTCCGGTTTGAAGTCTCTGTGAGCGCAAGAAGATCATTTCCTTTCCAGCACTTTTATTTTGTTTCCACTTCCTGTTTTCATGTCGGACAACTCTTCATTATTTAATCTTGAACAAGCAAGAGTTGCTCATGAAAGAATGAATGTCTTAAAAAAAATACACATTTTAGTTTCGCTGTCTTCATTGCCGCTCCCATTCCAGCGTGGAGTGTTTCCTGGCGACTCCCACGAAGGCCGTGTCGGAACACGCACTTTGATTTCATCAGAGCAGGAACAAACTTTCATGTGCACAAAGAAATATTTGATGTATTTACTGTTTGTACAGAATTATATACTCAGTATGTTCAGTCAGTGCAGTAATAAATAGTATGTGTAGAAATAAACAATTAAATAGTATCTGCAGAAATAATAATGAAATAGTATGTGTAGAAATAAATAAATAGTATGTGTAAAAAATAAATAGTATGTGTAGAAATAAATAATTGCATAGTTTGTGTAGAAATAATTAAACAGTATGTGTAGAAAGAAATAGTATGTGTAGAAATAAATACATAGTATGTGTAGAAATAAACACTATGTGTAGATTTTAATAGATAGTATGTGTAGAAATAATTTGTGTAAAAATAATTAAATATGTGTAGAAATAAATAAATATGTGTATTTATTTCTACATAGTGTGTAGAAATAACACTACGTGCAGAATTTAATAGATAGTATGTGTAGAAATAAATAGTTTGTGTAGAAATAAATAGTATGTGTTGAAATAATTAAATTGCATGTGTAGAAATAAATAAATAGTATGTGTAAAGGTAAATAGTATGTGTAGAAATAAATAATTGCATAGTTTGTGTAGAAATAATTAAACAGTATGTGTAGAAAGAAATAGTATGTGTAGAAATACATAGTGTGTGTAGAAATAAACACTATGTGCAGAATTTAATAGATAGTATGTGTAGAAATTGTGTAAAAATAATTAAATATGTGTACAAATAGATTGTATGTGTAGAAATAAATAAATAATGTGTATTTATTTCTACATAGTATGTGTAGAAATAACACTGTGTGCAGAATTTAATAGATAGTATGTGTAGAAATAAATAGTTTGTGTAGAAATAAATAGTATGTGTAGAAATAATTAAATAGTATGTGTAGATATAAATAAATAGTATGTGTAAAAATAAATAAATAGTATGTGTAGAAATAAATAACTGCATAGTTTGTGTAGAAATAAACAGTATGTGTAGAAAGAAATAGTATGTGTAGAAATAAATACATAGTATGTGTAGAAATAAACACTATGTGCTGAATTTAATAGATAGTATGTGTAGAAATAATTTGTGTAAAAATAATTAAATAATGTGTAGAAATAAATAGTATGTGTAGAAATAAATAAATATGTGTATTTCTACAGTGTGTAAAAATAACACTATGTGCAGAATTTAATAGATAGTATGTGTAGAAATAAATAGTTTGTCTATAAATAATTAAATAGTATGTGTAGAAATAATTAAATAGTATGTGTAGAAATAAATAGAGCTATGTGTAGAAATAAATACATAGTATGTGTAGAAATAAACACTATGTGCAGAATTTAATAGAATGTGCAGAAATAAATTAAATAGTATGTGAAGAAATAAACAAATAGTATGTGTATAAATAAATAGTATGTGTATAAATAAATAGTATGTGTATAAATGAATGAATAGTATGTGTATAAATAGACAAATAGTATGTGTACAAATAGCATGTGTAGCAATAAATAGTATGTGTGGAAATATATAATAAAATAGTATGTTTAGCAATAAATAGTATGTGTAGAAATGAATGGTTAAATAGTATGTGTAGAAATAACTATGTGTATAAATAAATAAATAAATAGTATGTGTATAAGTAGTATGTGTATAAATAAATAGTATGTATAGAAAAACAAATAGTATGTGTAGAAATAAACAAATAGTATGTGCAGAAACAAATAGTATGTGTAGAAATAAACAAATAAATAGTATGTGCAGAAAAACAAATAGTATGTGTAGAAAACAAATAGTATGTGTATAAATAAACAAATAAATAGTATGTGTATAAATATAGTATGTGTACAAACAAATATGTGTATAAATGATTAAATAGTATGTGTATAAACAAATAAATAGTATGTGTATAAATAGATAGCACGTGTATAAATAAACAAATAGTATGTGTATAAACAAAAATAAATAGTATATGTATAGATACATAAATAAATAGTATGTGTATAAATAAACAGTATTTGTATAGATAAATAAATAATAGTATGTGTATAGATACATAAATAAACAGTATGTGTGTAGATACATAAATAAATAGTATGTGTATAGATAAATAAATGAATAGTATGTGTATAAACAGTATGTGTATAGATAAATAAATGAATAGTATGTGTATAAACAGTATGTGTATAGATACATAAATAAATAGTATGTGTATAAATAGTATGTGTATAGATAAAAAAAATCAATAGTATGTGTATATTAACAACATGAAGTCATTGAGTGATGCGATGGTGTGAAAAAGGAAGTGAGGAGTATTCCACACTTGGCTGTTGTTCTCCTATTCAGGCGTCAGACATGTTGGAACCCATCTTGGAAAGCAGAAGAAGCAGGAATGTTCAACCTAAGAAGAACATCCTTTAACACTTTGTGACGTTTCTTCTTCTCAAGAAAAAACAAGTGGCCAACAATCCTTCCGTCAGTCCCAATAAAGCACAGACTCGAGGTCAGGAAGATGCCATGATTGATGGCTTATTGGACTTTTGAGGAGCTCAGCCAACGTTGTGTGCTAATGCTAGTTTGTCTTCACCTTTGACTTGTGAATGTGACACAATGAGTAAGCAGAGTTCTACCAATCAGTTTGACAAACTTTACTGTTCTGCGCACAAACTGGACATGACAACAAAAACTTGGACACACTTCTATCTACAAAAGATTCCTCATTTCCCTTCTAAACAATTTCTTCCTAATTGTGTTGTGGATTGTTTCGCCTTAAATGCTTGGGGTTTTGTCAAAGATAAGACATTTTCCTGGTCCTGGTGAATTTTCGGAACCCATTGGAGATGTCTGCAAACTTCTATGTGAAGAGGACAAACCACTCATTAATATTGTATTTGTCTTTTGGTCAAGTTCCTCCTCAAAGAGGTTATTTTTGTGATTGTGACGGCCTGTCTGATGTTCCATTGAAACATCCCTGTTGTTGCTAATATTACAATCAGATTAAGTGTGTGTTCATTCTTCCCACTCCCAGGGTGAGACACTTCCACCCAAACACCCCCCGGCCCTCCTCTCATTCCCAATAGCAAAATAAGGATGTGAACGCTTGCATTGTCTCTCTTCTTGTCCTTTAGTTCTTTCTGTAGCAGCGCAAACCCTGCGCCTCAGCCAAAAAAAAAAAAAAACACCTAAAAGACCTTAGCTTCCTCTTTCGAAAATAAGATTACAAAAAAATTCTGTGTGAAATTTAACAAAATAAAACATGTAGAAATGACACAAGAATGAAACGTTTTGAATTAAGAATCGTTGTCATCTGCCTAGAAAACCTGTTATTTATTGTTCACAGCTTATAAAAAACCCTTAATTGTAAATCTCATAATCACACACACACACACACACACACACAGACACACACACATATAGATTTATGTATACACACATATATATACATATATATGTGTATATATATATATGTATACACATATATATGTATGTATACATACATACATACACATCTATATCACACACACACATAGATGCATATATATACACACATATATACACACACAATACTTATATATATATATATACACCCACACACATATATATATATATATATACACCCACACACATATATATATACATATACACACACACATATATATATATATATATACACACACATATATATATATACACATATATATATACACCACAAATATATACATACATATATATATATACACACATATATATATACATATACACACACACACACACACATAGATACATATACTATATATATACACAAACATACATACACATATATATATATATATATATATATATATATATATATATATATATATATATATATATATATATATATATGTATGCACACATACATACACATATACACTTACATACACACGTATACATATATCAGTGTTTCCCACACATTCATTTATTTGTGGCGGCCCGCCACGAAAGAATTACGTCCGCCACAAATGGATTTTTCGGCTTTTGACTCGCTCGACCGCTCATAAAAGCAATGGGACTGTCTGTGAATGTTGCTTGTAGTTACACCTCCGGTGCAGTAGGTGGCGGTAGCCTACTATGCATTGTAACTCCGCCAATAGCACTTAATTCACCTGGTGGGCCAGAAGAAGAAGAAGAAGAAGATGGACGGACGGACGGGATCAAAATACTCGCCGGTTACTTTTCATAATGATGGCGCTTCCTACGTTTCTACCTCAAATGTCCAAAAGCTGCTGAAAGCCTTGATCCAGGATGCCATGGGGAAAAAAACTTAAATGGTGCCTTTTGGCGATAGTTAGCAGCTTGGTGGCTCATAGCCGGCTAGCTAACGCTTGCTAGCGTGGTAGCATTGCTTCATTTTTACAGGTGTTATAGGTAGATAGGTTATAGCTGCATCGCTCGCGGCTCGTCATATATTTAACGTTAATCCGCGATTTCACCGAGCGTTTCACCGACGAGCTAACGTGTCCAGGTTATAGCCCTGTTGTCAATAAACACACATGGACTGAAGCTAAATTGTCCACTGTCCACTGCAGCATGTGAATGCAATGAAAAGAATAAAATCTGAGCCAACCAGCTGTTAAAATGTTGTCCAGGTTAATGTTTTGGCCATTAAAGGCCCTTCATTTCAAGATTTCAACTGTGATCGGGCTTTAAACAGGTGGCTGACCTGTTCAGATGGGTGTAACTGCTACTGGTCAAATAATGTGAAATAGCATTTAATTTTACATGTATGCAATGCCATTTAAATGTAATTATAGATAATAATAATAATAATAATTACTGTGTAGTGTTGTAAATAGTCAACGGGAAGAATTTTAGTAAGATATAAGCCATGAGCACTACACAGCCAGAAAAAAACCTAGGCAGGACAAGTAAAAATATTGGGGCAAGTAGATTTGAGAAGTCAGGCAAGTAGAAAAAAACCTTAACGTTGAACCCTGCATGTGTTGAGCTGCTGCCGCTTAAGGTTAGACGGCACTGTACATAGAGCGCTTTTGCTCGTTAGTAATAAACTCTAATGTTGGATGTTCACTCCTTCACACAGATGAGTATAGAAAAATATTTTCAACGGCCGAAAAGGGCTCGACTTGGAGAGGAGGTAGGCCTACAGTCCGGACCACAGGTGCGACCTGTTCAGCAGCAGCAGGAGGAGGAGGAGGAGGTTGACTGACTGTGGCAGGACACCTCTGCCTCTGTTTCACTTCATGTTGCTGGTAAATAATATGGTTGTAGTAGTAGGCTAACGTTAAATTATTTAGTATTCACTAATTAAAGGGGCAGAGCTTTAAGAGACATTTTAGCTTTTATATTTTATAAGATATATTTTTTGTAAGAACCACAATTAATAAATATATTTCAGTGAATCACTAATTGTTCAAATCTGTATATAAATATGTACATAAAATGTTGTAATTATATTCCAACTCCGCGTTCTTCTTGGTCATCGCCGCTGCCGCCGCCGCCACCACCCCCCGCCCCCCGACCACACCACCACAAATAGATGCCTGTCCTGTGGGAAACACTGTATATATATATATATATATATATATATATATATATATATATATATATATATATATATATATGTATATATACATATACTGTACATACATACTGTATACCTGCACTGGCTCTCAGTACACTTAAGATGCAACTTCAATGTTTTATCACTTGTGTATAAAATACTAAAGGTTCTAGCTCCATCCTACCTTGCTGATTGTATTGTACACTACCTTCCGTGCAGAAATCTGCGTTCTAAGAACCCCGGCTTATTATGGATTCCCGGGGCCGAAAAAAGCACAAACTCGAGAGTGTTTTCTATTCAGGCTCCAGTACTCTGGAATGTTCTCCCAGTAACAGTTAGAGGTGTTACCTCAGTAGAAGCATTTAAGTTCCTCCTTAAAACGTATGCATATACTCTAGCTTTTAAATAGACTCTGTTTTAGACCAGTTGATCTGCCGCTTCTCTTTTTTTTGGCCCCTCTCCTGCATGGAAATAATACCAGATGGCCAAGGATAATCCCTGGAACGATACCAGTCTAAGTCATGGACCACTCCTTTATGACATGACATGGATGAAGACCTGGACTGGACTCCCACATTGCCATGTCCAGTGTATCAGTATCTAGTCCTTAGCTTTCTGGAAACCAATTTGGTGTGTAGTCCTGTTGTAGGCAACCAGTCCGACGGGTAGTCGGCCTTTGGTCCAAAGTCTGCTGAGGACAGGACAAGTGACATAAAAACTGCAAAGACAACATAATACTTGCTCAGATCAGCAGGACTTCCCAGCCTGATTCAAGTCTTTCCAAAGTCCCACAAGATCAGTGTTTTGGTCCAAGGTGGTGGCAACGAGTCTGGAATAAAAACAGCGCTCGTACGGCGCAGGTAAAACCTGGAAGTCATCCCACTTTGGAGGGTGTGTGGGAGGGATGTTCAGGTACTCCATGCACAAGCCCAAGTACACGTCCTCGATGTAAATGGCTCTGACGTGTCTGGAGGCCTCCACAAGCTTTCTGGGCAGATCCAAGGACACGACGTAGCCCAGACCCAAAGCGTAGCTCGGGTACAGCGCATTTGGGTAAATTTCCACCGGGAGATACCACTTGGAGCTGGGATCTCTTCGGACTGCTGCTTCACTCTCCACAAGTCCAGTCATGTAGTTGGTCTTGGGAGCGTCGGACAACATCCGAATGAGATTTGGCACATTGAGGAACATGTCAGAGTCGATCTTCATGGCGTACGAGGCGTCCGAGCAGTAAGAGTCCAGCCACTCCAGCATCACCATGGTTTTGATGGTCAGGTTCATGTAGCAGTCCTCAAAGTCACTTTGGATAAGGTCCTGGTGCTCTGCGCTCTCTTGCCGCAGATGTTCTTCAATATTCGGCAGCGCTTCTCCGGTGTGAAGCCCCAGCAGGAAGAAGAGGGTCACCACCTTGCCCGACACCAGCGTCTGGCCACCCCAGGTCCGGCGGATGATGTCGCGGTGTTGGCGGTTGTGCGGCGCCACAGGAACCACCAGGGCCACAAAAGGTTTCTGCTCCTCACACTTCTTTTCCTGATTGAGAATGAAGCGATATGGATGGGGGTACGCCACGATGTACGGACTCAGGCCTGGAGGAACTGTGAAAGAAACCTCCGGAAGGGCGATGTTGTCACCAATCAGACTTCTCCACGGAGTCCACCACGTGCTTGCAGGGTACCGCATCCATAACTGAGGTGTCCTGTAGGATGCTACATCCTCCAAAGTTCTGCTGCAGCAAAACAAAAGCGTGGAAAGCGCCAGAACGGCGAACAGAAAGTAGCAGCGTCGACCACTCAAAGATCTCCTGTGCGGCGCTGCTGGTCTGCAGAGTTGAAAGGACATTAGTTAGATCCTCCATGGACTATGAGGTGTCATACTAACCCCCTTAGACCTCAATCTAATCCGCGTCACGGCCCCCATGTAACCCGCCTGGTCCAGCCCCCTGCTTCCATACCGCCCGGGGATCGAACCTGGGTCCTCCAAATGAGAGTCGAGAGCGCCAGGCCTGGAGCCAAAAGCCCAAGTTGTGAAGTCGGGTGAAGTCCACCAAGGAACACGTGGCGCAGCTGCTCCATGAACAACTCCCCTCAACCTCACTCTGATCCGGGTCACGGCACCAAGCTGTAAGCTTGAGCTCTCATTCGGAGGACCTGGGTTCGAGCCCTGGGAGGATCTTAAGCAGGGGATGGGCCAGGGGGATCCAGTGTTGCATTCTGGGTAGCGAATGAAGCTGCATGACTCAAATTAACTTCAAATCTGTTTCTATTTCTGGGTTTCAAAAGACGGTTTTTAAAGCTTCCGTCGTTTGTTCCCAAGGAAGAGTGCAACTCGAAAGACTTGGAGGTGTTCAACGATCACGTGAACGCAACTTTTGGATAATTTTGAGTCTTGGTGTTTTCTTTTCTAGGATAAATTGTGTAAGACATCATGTGCGATACAAGCAGTCTAGCATGGTGTTTACTTGTGTGTGATATCATGTGCGATACAAGCGGTCCTGCAGAATGTTTACTTGTGTGTGATATCCTGTGTGATTCAAGCAGTCGTGCTGTGTTTACTTTGTGATATGTGCGATACAAGCAGTCCTGCAACGAGTCCTGCCTACTACGCTACTGTATTTGATGAATACTTAGGCCTACTACACTACTGTATTTGAATGTTGTCATAAATACTTAGGCCTACTACACTACTATATTTGAATGTTGTCGTTATGGTGGTACTTGATGAATACTTAGGCCTACTACACTACTATATTTAAATGTTTTCATCATGGTGGTACTTGGATACTTAGGTCTACTACACTGCTGTATTTGAATGTTGTCATTATGGTGATACTTATTGAAAACTTAGGCCTACTACGCTACTATATTTGAATGTGGTCATTATGGTGGTACTTGATGAATACTTAGGCCTACTACGTAACGCTACTGTATTTGAATGATGTCATTGTGGTGGTACTTGATGAATACTTTGGCCTACTATGCTACTGTATTTGAATGTTGTCATTATGGTGGTACTTGATGAATACTTAGGCCTACTACGCTACTATAGTTGAATGTTTTCATTATGGTGGTACTTGATGAATACTTAGGTCTACTATGCTACTATATTTGTATGTTGTCATTATGGTGGTACTTGATAACTACTTAGGTCTACTACGCTACTATAGTTGAATATTTTCAATATGGTGGTACTTGATAAATACTTAGGTGTACTATGCTATTATAGTTGAATGTTGTCATTATGGTGGTACTTGATGAATACTTAGGTATACTATGCTACTATATTTGAATGTTGTCATTATGGTGGCACTTGATGAATACTTAGGTCTACTATGCTACTATAGTTGAATGTTGTCATTATGGAGGTACTTGATGAACACTTAGGTCTACTACGCCACTATAGTTGAATGTTGTCATTATGGTGGTACTTGATGGATATTTAGGTCTACTACACTACTGTAGTTGAATGTTGTCATTATGGTGGTACTTTATGAACACTTAGGTCTACTATGCTACTATAGTTGAATGTTGTCATTATGGTGGTACTTGATGAATACTTAGGCCTACTACGTTACTATAGTTAAATGTTGTCAATATAGTGGCACTTAATGAATACTTAGGTCTACTATGCTGCTGTATTTGAATGTTGTCATTATGGTGGTACTTGATGAATACTTAGGTCTACTATGCTACTATAGTTGAATGTTGTCATTATGGAGGTACTTGATGAACACTTAGGTCTACTACGCCACTATAGTTGAATGTTGTCATTATGGTGGTACTTGATGAATATTTAGGTCTACTACACTACTGTAGTTGAATGTTGTCATTATGGTGGTACTTGATGAATAACTAGTATATTTGAATGTTGTCATTATGGTGGTACTTGATGAATACTTAGGTCTACTATGCTACTATATTTGAATGTTGTCATTATGGTGGTACTTGATAACTACTTAGGTCTACTACGCTACTATAGTTGAATATTTTCAATATGGTGGTACTTGATAAATACTTGGGTCTACTATGCTATTATAGTTGAATGTTGTCATTATGGTGGTACTTGATGAATACTTAGGTTTACTACGCTACTATAGTTAAATGTTGTCAATATAGTGGCACTTAATGAATACTAGGTCTACTACGCTGCTGTATTTCAATGTTGTCATTATGGTGGTACTTGATGAATACTTAGGTCTACTATGCTACTATATTTGAACGTTGTCATTATGGTGGTACTTGATGAATACTTAGGTCTACTATGCTACTATAGTTGAATGTTGTCATTAAAAAATAACATTTAAAACAGAAGTAAAATACACATTGAAAAAGCAAATACAAATTATCCTAAGAACAATTTGTTAGATAAAAAGCAGTTAAAAAGTTAAAAACAGTTTAAAGTCTCATGCTTGAAGTCTCATGGTTAAAAGCCAGTGAATAAAAATGGGTTTTAAGAAGGGTCTTAAAAGTAGCCAAAGAGGGGGCCTGTCTCACATGGAGAGGGGGATGGTTCCAGAGTTTGGGGTCCCGTAACAGAGAAGGCTCTGTCCCCTCGAAGCTTGCGCTTTGATTTGGGTACCTCCAGGATCAGCTGATCGGCTGACCTGAGGGACCGGGTGGGAGCATAGAGGTGGAGCAGCTCAGAGAGGTAAGGTGGGGCAAGACCACGTAAAGATGTGGAGGGAGGCTAAAACAGGAGTAATGTGCTCTCTTTTTCTTGTGTTTGTTAAAAGTCGGGCAGCTGCATTTTGGACCAGCTGCAGACGTGAGAGGGAGGATTGACTAATTCCAAAATGCAAAGAGTTACAGTAATCCAGCCGAGATGTGATAAAGGCATGGATTACTGTCTCAAACTGTTGCCTAGAAAGAAGATTTTTAACCTTGGCCAGCTGACGTAAATAAAAAAAGCTGTCTTTCACCACTGTGCCAATCTGACGTTCCAATTTAAAATCACTGTCAATACCAAAGCCCAGGTTGGTGATCATGGGCTTAACGTGCAAAGCCAAGGGGCCAAAGTCAACAGGGGGGAACTCACAGGTACTAGGGGTGTAACGGTACGTGTATTTGTATTGAACCGTTTTGGTACGGGGGCTTCGGTTCGGTTCGGGGGTGTACCGAACAAGTTTCCACACGAACATATTAAGTAGCCGCCTCCGCTTCCTTCTGCCTCTGTCAGTCCTCTACACAGCACCCAGCATTGTCCCACCCACACAACCATCTGATTGGTTACAAACAGACTAATCAGCAGTGCGTATTCAGAGCGCATGTAGTCAGTGCTTAGCGTTTAGCAGGTAAGCATCAGGAAGCGGACTCTCCCCAAATTATAATAAACACCTCCCAGTCAACTTTTAGTAACATCACCATGAGCCCGTTGACCTTTTCGAAATATAAAAGTCAGTTCAGCTCGCTCGCAGTCCTGGCTTGAGGTGAAGGCTAATTTGCTTTTAGCGTAACGTTAGCTCATTTTGCGGTGTGTGCGTGCGTGCGTGTATTACGGACAGCAAAGCCCTGTCTGTCTGTTATTTCACTTTACCTTTTTCTGTGTTGATTGAGCTGTGTTGAAGCAGCAAAACAGGACATTATGTAAAATGAAGAGTTTCTCTCTCTGATAGTTGATATAATAATGTAACTGAATCATTAAGCCTACATGAACTCCATGGTGTTCAGGGATGAATAGTCTCTCCTATTGCTATTTTACCATTTTTTCAGCTATAGTTACATTAATCATTAGAAATGCAGCAGCCTAGTTTTGAATGGCAGGGTCCCTGCTATCACATGTTGATAAAGATATAACATTTACATAATAAAAATCAACTACAGGCTTCCCAAATGCTGTAATAAATTAAGCATGATGAGTTGACTTGAAACTGTTTAATGTTGCACTTTTTATATGTAGAAGAAAAGTTTTGTCATTGTATTTAATCCGAGCAACAACTTGAGGCAGTTTAATGTTGATTAACGTGGGCAGAATTATTAAAGTGTTCCCAATGTTAAAAGGATAACGCCATTGTTTACAAATTTGGTAAATAAATAACCCAAAAATGTATATTTTGTTGTTTTCGTACTGTACCGAAATAGAACCTAACCGTGACCTCTAAACCGAGGTACGTACCGAACCGAAATTTTTGTGTACCGTTATACCCCTAACAGGTACCACTAGGTCCAAACACTATTACTTCTGTCTTCTTTTCATTAAAATTTAAGAAATGTAGGGCCATCCAGGCCTTGATATCATCAAGACAAGCAAGCAGTGGCTGCATTGAAGAGGCATGAGTTCTCTTTATAACGGAAAATACATTTGTGTGTCATCAGCATAACAATGAAAATAAATATCATGCCTTCTTAGGATTGAGCCCAGGGGAAGTACATAAATAGAAAACAGCAGTGGTCCTAAAACTGAGCCCTGTGGGACCCCACATATCAAGGGAGCAACAGAGGATTCAGAACCATCAACATTTACAGAGAATATTCTGTTAGTCAAATATGACTTCAGCCAACTCAAAGCAGTACCACACATGCCCACTTGATGCTGTAGGCGGCTAATTAAAATATTATGGTCCACCGTATCAAAGGCTGCTGTTAGATCGAGTAAAACTAAAATCACTTGATCACCTAAATCTGTTGCTCGAAGCTGACTCGGTACTATGGAGGGGTTTCTAAAATATCACAGTCCTCTAAAAAAGTGTTTAACTGGGTAAAAACAATCTTCTCCAAGATCTTTGAGAGGAAAGGCAGCTTAGAAATGGGTCTAAAATGGTCTAAAACTGAACTGACTGAGATTTGTATTTGAATATTGTCATTATGGTGGTACTTGATGAATACTTAGGTCTACTACGCTACTATAGTTCAATGTTGTCATTATGGTGATACTTGATAAATACTTAGGTCTACTACGCTACTATAGTTGAATGTTGTCATTATGGTGGTACTTGATGAATACTTAGGCCTACTACGCTACTATAGTTGAATGTTGTCATTATGGTGGAACTTGATGAATACTTAGGCCTACTACGCTACTATAGTTCAATGTTGTCATTATGGTGATACTTGATGAATACTTTGGCCTACTACGCTACTATAGTTGAATGTTGTCATTATGGTGGTACTTCAAGGTTCAAGGTTGAAGGTTCAACTTTATTGTCCCCACGGGGAAATTTGTCTTGGGCACAGTGCATCATTGCTTTCTTAACATACACAAAAACAACAGAACAAAAACACAAGCACAGACACAAACACAACCAGACAACTAACATTTAAAGGGGAACATTATCACCAGACCTATGTAAGCGTCAATATATACCTTGATGTTGCAGAAAAAAGACCATATATTTTTTTAACCGATTTCCGAACTCTAAATGGGTGAATTTTGGCGAATTAAACGCCTTTCTAATATTCGCTCTCGGAGCGATGACGTCACAACGTGGCGTCACATCGGGAAGCAATCCGCCATTTTCTCAAACACTGAGTCAATTCAGCTCTGTTATTTTCCGTTTTTTCGACTGTTTTCCGTACCTTGGAGACATCATGCCTCGTCGGTGTGTTGTCGGAGGGTGTAACAACACTAACAGGGACGGATTCAAGTTGCACCAGTGGCCCAAAGATGCGAAAGTGGCAAGAAATTGGACGTTTGTTCCGCACACTTTACCGACGAAAGCTATGCTACGACAGAGATGGCAAGAATGTGTGGATATCCTGCAACATTCAAAGCAGATGCATTTCCAACGATAAAGTCAAAGAAATCTGCCGCCAGACCCCATTGAATCTGCCGGAGTGTGTGAGCAATTCAGGGACAAAGGTCCTCGGTAGCACGGCAAGCAATGGCGGCAGTTTGTTCCCGCAGACGAGCGAGCTAAACCCCCTATTGACCCTAGCTTCCCTGGCCTGCTGACATCAACTCCAAAACTGGACAGATTAGCTTTCAGGAAAAGAGCGCGGATGAGGGTATGTCTACAGAATATATTAATTGATGAAAATTGGGCTGTCTGCACTCTCAAAGTGCATGTTGTTGCCAAATGTATTTCATATGCTGTAAACCTAGTTCATAGTTGTTAGTTTCCTTTAATGCCAAACAAACACATACCAATCATTGGTTAGAAGGCGATCGCCGAATTCGTCCTCGCTTTCTCCCGTGTCGCTGGCTGTCGTGTCGGTTTCGCTTGCATACGGTTCAAACCGATATGGCTCAATAGCTTCAGTTTCTTCTTCAATTTCGTTTTCGCTACCTGCCTCCACACTACAACCATCCGTTTCAATACATGCGTAATCTGTTGAATCGCTTAAGCCGCTGAAATCCGAGTCTGAATCCGAGCTAATGTCGCTATAGCTTGCTGTTCTTTCCGCCATGTTTGTTTGTGTTGGCTTCACTATGTGACGTCACAGGAAAATGGACGGGTGTTTATAACGATGGTTAAAATCAGGCACTTAGAAGCTTTTTTTTTAGAGATATTGCGTGATGGGTAAAATTTTGAAAAAAACTTCGAAAAATATAATAAGCCACTGGGAACTGATTTTTAATGGTTTTAACCATTCTGAAATTGTGATAATGTTCCCCTTTAAACATCAGAACATGGAGCTTGATAGACATTGGTGGCACTTTGATGTAGGCATAAAATCTACAGTATGGAGATAAAGATAAAGTACCATTGTGCATTGCACTAGAGCTCATGGATAAAGTGCTTAGTTCTAAAGTGCTATGTGCTAAAGTGCTGTGTGCTAACCTATGTATTGACATTCTATTGCACATTGTTGGTGAGCTTAATGGAGGCTGGGACAAATGACAATTTAAGGCGGTTAGATTTGCATAGTGGGACCCGGAGTCTTCTCCCTGATGGCAGGGTTCCATATTCAGGGAAGAGTGGATGTTGTGAGTTGGAAATAATTTTCTTAGCTTTTTTCCTAGCTGCCTGCTCATAGATGCTCTGTATAGGCTCATATTCTTTCCTCCCTACGATTTTCATTGCCGTTTTATGCATGCCGGCCAGTTTGCTTTTTAGCTTAACGGTTAGGTTGCCAAACCATGAGGTGATCCCGTATCTAATGATGCTCTCTACAATGGCACGGTAGAAAATCATCATGATGTGGCTGCTTACGCCGTACAATCTTAATCTTCGCAAAAAATATAGCCTCTGTTGCAGTCTATTGCACATTTTGTCAATATGTGTCTTTCAGCAGAGAAGATTATCAATATGAACCCCTAAATAGGTGATTTCCAGATTTTTGATGACCACTGGCTCATGGTCAGTCACTTTCCTCGGATCCAAAACCATTTCCTGTGTCTTGGTCACATTTAGAATAAGATGGTTGGTATCACACCACCTAATAAATAGGTCTATCTCGTCTTGGTACACAGAGGGGTCCGTATCCTTGTGTAGAAGGCTTAGGAGCACGGTATCGTCCGCAAATTTCACCATATAATTGTTAGGGTGCACAGTCCTACAATCATTGGTGTACAATGTAAACAGTGTTGGTGATACAACGCAACCCTGTGGGACGCCTGTGTTGCAGTGTTTGGTGTCTGACAGTGTTCTGTTGACCTTCACTTGCTGTGTTCTGTTTGTTTAAAAAAGAGTGGAACCATTTGATCAAGGTGGAGTTTACACCCATGTCTTTGAGCGTCTCCAAGAGTATGTGAATTTGCACTGTATTAAAAGCTTAGTTGAAATCAACAAATAAAATTCTAGCATAAGCTTTTGTGTTCTCAAGGTTCTTGGAGATAAAGTGCAAGGTGCAAAGGAATGCATCATCAGTACTGCATTCCTGCTTGTACGCAAACTGGTACACATCTAAATTTGGCTTGACATCCTTCATGAATCGAAGTGAGAGCTACAGGACGAAAGTCATTGTTTACTGTGACACCGGGCTTTTTAGGCACTGGAGTTATAATTGACTTCTTCCACAGAGCTGGAACAGTGTGAGTGTTAAGTGACTGTTGGAATATTGGACACCATGCTGTAGTTAGTTCCTCTGCACAGCTTTTGAGCAAAAAAGCTGGGAGGCCGTCAGGGTCTGCGGCCTTGCCCGTACGTACTCTACTAAAGAGACGGCGGATGCTGGTCGGGTCGACTTCCAGGCAGCAGGTGTCATCAGTGTCTGGCAGGGACTGCAAAACACTGTCACACTCCTGAGAGAAGTTTTGACGGTCGAATCTCAAATAAAAGTCATTTAGCTCATTTGATTTTTGCTGCTCATCCAGGGTGATGATTTGTTTCTTTGCAGGGTTCATATTAGTGACTGATTTCATTGTGTCCCAAAGTTTTTTTGTATTTGACATTTGGAGATTATGTTCCATTGTTTGCCTATGTTGTTCTCTTGCATTAGTGAGAAGTTGTTTGAGTTCTTTTTGGACAACTGACAGTCCTGCTCTGTCTTTACTTCTAAAGGCCTGCTTTTTCCTATTTATGCAGTCTTTTATTTATTTTGTTACATAGGGTTTGTTATTGGGATAGACTACAATGAATACTTAGGTCTCCTACGCTACTATAGTTGAATGTTGTCATTATGGTGGTACTTGGAGAGCCGAGTCTTTTCTCAGGTGCTATTTGGTGTAAAAGGTATCCGATCATTATCAGTATCGGTCATTTCTCAAGGCTTCAATACTGATATCATGATAGAAGTGAAAAAGTTGCATCGGCACATCATTTGAGCAGAATTGATCATTGATGATCTGATTTCTTTGATCAATGATTACATTTAATTGTGTTTGCTGTAAGTTTGGGGTGTTTTCTGTTTTTTAAATTAGATTTGACTTGGCAAACTTGTTTTTTCCTCAAATATGTGTGATACGGGTTAGTCCACCGTCTTTCTAGCACGTGTTAGCACGCAGGAGCAATAAAAGCCACTTTAAACACTCACCCCTGGCAGCGCTCCTGCATATCCGCCATCTTGTCACCGTCAAAGTCATGATCCATTTGGAGCTCGGCTACAAAGTCCCAAGTATTTCACCTCGCTGGGGAGAAGGCGATGCGCTGCTGATGCTAAACCGGACTAACGGAGTCCAAAGGCAGTCAGGCGCTTCCTTAACCCGTAGAGGAGCCACACCTGTTAGCTCCGCCTCTCCTGTCTCGACTCAGCGGCCAATCGGCATCCAAAAGTACACCCGCTTGGAGACGTCCCTCCTCAGCGCAGCCGTTTGTTGCCTTTTCCTGCGAACAGCTCCAAGGAAGAGTGAAGCAAGTCCATGCATGTCAAATATTGTTTGATGGCCGACATGAAGAGCATACAAAGGTGTGTGTGTGTTCTGCCTGCACAGTTCACAGCAGTGTTTCCTACCTCGTTGTAGGGCCGCAAAACAATACCTATTTCTCAGCTGTGGCACTCGCTTATAATACACTTTTCCACCACTTGTGGCAGTAATGACAATAACAAACAGGATAAGTCTGGAGCTAAAGTCAGAGTTTCTTTAGCGCAAAAATTATGATTAATGCGGTGACATTTACAGTTTATTTACGCAACATACGTATTACTAAAACTTGAAATGCTAGAACTTGAAATGCTTGAATGTCCAGGGTGAGTGGAGTGTGTGGATGTTGGAACGGTTCCAATCGGTTGAGAAAGGTGGGATATGGATAGGTTTGTATACTGCCCATTCATTTTCAATGGGGGGAAATTCCTGGTAATCAGGGAATGTTGGGAAACATGTTTTGCGTTCGATATATCGGAAGAGTAGTTCGGGTGGATGGTTGAGAGGTCGGAATGGTACAACATTTTGAGAATTTAGGACATTGTTCATAATTGTGAATATGTCCATTCATTTGAATGGGATTTTCCTGTAAATTTCGGGAAAAAACGTGAATTTCTGAAAATACTGATACTAGCGCCATTGTCCTAGATCAGTGGTTCTTAACCTGGGTTCGAGCGAACCTTAGGGGTTCGGTAAGTCGGCCTCGGGTTCGGTGGAGCTTCCGCCGCGGAGGTCAAGACACACCCAACTCATCGTGTAAATAAAAACGTCTCTCTATCGGCATGGTATTGTCGGAGGCAGATATTTACATATATCCGAATTTAAGTGTTACTTCTTTTTATTTCATAATCATATTACAAAACAGCTAGTGTTTTTCTTCCAATTGTGGTCTTTTGGTTGTCTGCAAAACTGTGTGCTTAACCTTGAATGAGGAATGTTAGAAAGAGAGATAATGGGCATTTGTTTTGGCTGGAGAGACATGACTGCCAGGGTGGGAGGAAGAGAGACTTAAGAGGGGAGAGGGTTTGTCGGGGGGTGGGGGGTGGTGGTGGGGGGGTGGGGGGCAGACCATCTTGGCGGCGCGATTGAATGTTCTATGCTGGACTGGTCTCAATGTATATGCAAAGCTTTGCAAATATATTACAAAATACCTATTCTGTCTCTGGTGGTTTTTCTACTCAGCTTTGAGTGTCGTAAAGAGCTTGGGAGCGACTTGTGACTTGAATTTCCTGGGAGGAACAACTGGTCCAAAACGCAACAGTATGGATACCCCCAAACAATGTTCCCTCTAATTTTCCATCTGATTTGCAGGTGTGTAATATGTTGTGAGTTCATGCACTGTGTTGGTTTTGTTCTTTGAACAAGGTGGTGTTCATGCACGGTTAATTTTGTGCACCAGTACAAAAACATGGTAACACTTTAGTATGGGGAACACATATTCACCATTAATTAGATGCTTATTAACATGCAAATTAGTAACATATTGGCTCTTAATTAGTCATTAGTAAGTACTTATTGATGCCTTATTCCGCATGGCCTTATTATACAACCAGTAAGCCATTAACTAAGAGTCTTCCCTCAATAACCTCAGAATTATTGCTTATTAGTAACCCTAAACCTAACCCTTATATGTTCCCCGAGTGTCCAAATAACTCTAAATTAAGTCTTTGTTACTTTAATAAGCAACTAATTATTGGTGAATATGTTCCCCATACTAGAGTGTTACCAAAAACATACAACTTTGTCTTGAAATTGAAAAAAAAAAAAAAAAACATTTTATTTTTCACGAAAGAAGGGTTCGATGAATGCGCATATGAAACAGGTGGGGTTCGGTACCTCCAACAAGGTTAAGAGCCACTGACCTAGATGATATGAATGGGTGGGCGTTGGAAATTTTGGAATCGGTTGTAAAATGTTGATGTAGTGACAGTTTGAATTGAGAACGGGTGTTTCGGAATTCCTGGAGTTTCGGGAAAATCTGGAATTTAAACGGGGAAAAAAAGATAACTTTTGTTGTCCGAACTAAGAGAAATGTTCAGAAGGTGGAATGGTCAAAAATGGTTAATAAATGTCTAGCAAGAGGTGAAAAACAGGGCTTTGGAAAACCGGGAGTTCCGTGAATTTTTGTGAAAATGGTAGTTTGATTTCCAACAGGTCCCCTTTTCTTTGTGCAGTTCAGTTAGCTATTTTCCAGCTTGTGGCTCAACAGTAACTGGAAGCCATTACACATTTCCCCAAGCTACGGAACTGGCCGAGGGTCAAAAACGCTCATCGCGTGTTAACAAAAAAAGATGGCCGTTAAAGGAACTTACAGCTTTGACAGCCCTAAAATAAATATTTACAAAATATTTATGCGTAAATAACACATTCCACAACGTATATATCTGCGGCTTATAGTTCGGTGCGGCTAAAATTGAGTGGGTGCAGCTTATATACCGGTGCGCTCTATAGTCAGGAAAATACGGTAGATCAGTGGTCCTCAACCACCGGGCCGCGGCCCGGTACCGCTTCGTGGATCAATTGGTACCGGGCCGCACAAGAAATAAAATAAAAAAAATAAAACATTTTTTTATTTTTTATTAAATCAACATAAAAAACACAAGATACACTTACAATTAGTACACCAACCCAAAAAACCTCCCTCCCCCATTTACACTCATTCACACAAAAAGGTTGTTTCTTTCTGTTATTAATATTCTGGTTCCTACATTATATATCAATATAGATCAATACAGTCTGCAGGGATACAGTCCGTAAGCACACATGATTGTATTTTTTTATGACCAAAAACATTTTTTTTTAAATAAAACTACCAAGCAACAATCTACTGTGAGCTAAATATTGCTATGAAGGTGAACTTATTATATTGTTATATTGTATTGGTAAACCTATTTTTGTAATATATTGTTAAAATGGTGACATTTATTGTTATATCATATAGTTAAATTATTGTTACACTCAATGAAAATGTTTTTGGTAGTGAAAAAAAGTGAAAATGTTGGTATTTGTGATCCAGGACAAACAACTCTTGACAAAGGTGTTGTGTAACTTAAGATTTAATTTGACATAAAGTAAGGCACCATTTTGCACTTAATAGAGGAATAATAAATACATATACATGGGTCAATCAAATAGTTGTTCGCCAAGAAAAATTATCATCATTTGTTTCGAAGAACTTCAGAGAGGCTATTAAAATGTTTTTTTTTGTTTAGATTCATCTGATTGTCTGCCACTTGATGCATTCTGTTCGGAAAAACAAGTTATGGCCACGAAAAAGAAACAACAAGTGTATGCTATATACCAAATATTTATATATATATATATATATATATATATATATATATATATATATATATATATATATATATATATATATATATGTGTGTGTGCATATATGTATATATATAAATATATACATATATACACACACATATACACATACACATATATAAATACATATACATACATACATACATATATAAATACATATATGGAACACTGCAGTGTCATGTCCGCATGTGGGTCAGACTGCGTTCACATTAGACATCTCTTTTTTTTTTATGTAATGTGAACGACTACGGTAAAAGATCGGATTTGACAAAAAAAAAAACGGACCCTGCAGTGTGAACGTAGCCTTAAACACAAAATATAGTTTCTATATGAAAATGCAGACTTGACACTTTCATTAAAGACATGTTGTCTTTCATTGACTTTGGGGTGACAGGCGTCTAAAAAGTCCAAGTAGAACTGCAAATTAAAATTTTATTTCTGCGGATTTCTTAGTATAAAAAGGTGCCAAAGTCGGCGACGCCGTTACGTCGGAACAGGTTTCCCTGGTTGGAGACGAATACCTTGTGGGCGATCAGGTCGAGGCTGTGCTTGCTGACGCTGGGCTGTGATTGGCTGTGAGGGTTCTTCTCGGGCCACTTGGCTGGAGTGTCAGAGCTGCCCGTCGTCTGGCTTGTTGTGGGAACACCTGGAAGAGGAAGACATTTGATGTGACACCTGATCTGAGGTCGGTAGGACGGCCAGGGCTTTACCTTCAGGGACGTGCGTGTCGACGGTCGCGTTGCTGCTTTGACTGGGCGACGGTTTGACCAGGATCACCCCGTAGCCTTCGTTGTTGTGGATGACATTGTTCTCCATGGTGATGGACGGCATGGCGTTGGCCTCGTCTGCAAAGTCCTAGGGGTGGTTCGAGACCGCAAGGATTAGGGGGGGCCTGCACGTGATAGTGCACGTCACCCTTTTTAATTCAGACAAAATCACAGGCGCCACAAAAAACATATTCTGAGTATTAGCAATGTTTAAGCTTCTAACTCGCTATGCGAAACACAAAGAACATCTAATTCCTGGATGATAACCATTTTTTCTATTCCACCTAATGAGCTGCACAACAAATAGGGGGTCTCCCAATCAGACACTGATATCAGATATCTGTTGGATATCAGCACAAATAGTACAAGCAGTCCTGCAGAGTGTTTACTTGTATGTGATATCATGTGCGATACAAGTAGTCCTGCAGTGTGTTTACTTGAGTGTGATATCATGTGCGATACAAGCAGTCTTGCAGAATGTTTACTTGAGTGTGATATCATGTGCGATACAAGCAGTCCTCCGAGTGTTTACTTGCATGTAATATCATGGGTGATATAAGCAGCCCTGCAGCGTGTTTAATTGCATGTGATATCATGTGCGATACAAGCTGTCCTGCAGAGTGTTTACTTGCGTGTGATATCATGTGCGATATAAGCAGTCCTGCAGCGTGTTTACTTGTGTGTGATATCGTGTGCGATACAAGCAGTCCTGCAGCCTGTTTACTTGTGTATGATATAATGTGCGATACAAGCAATCCTGCAGTGTTTACTTGCGTGTGATATCATGTGCAATGCAAGCAGTCCTGCAGAGTGTTTGTGTGATATCATGTACGATACATGCAGTCCTGCAGCATGTTTACTTGTGTGTGATATCGTGTGCGATACAAGCAGTCCTGCAGCGTGTTTACTTGTGTGTGATGCAAGCAGTCCTGCAGCCTGTTTACTTGCATGTGATGTAATGTGCGATGCAAACAGTCCTGCAGAGTGTTTAATTGTGTGATATAATGTGCGATACAAGCAGTCCTGCAGCGTGTTTGTCAAAAAATTAATTTTTGAATTAATTGCAATGCTTATTTATAACGATTCTTAATATATACAAGAAAATCAAAAATGTATGTAAAAAAATATATATATATTATTTATTTTTAGGACTTGTGTGTTTCGTCTCCATCCAAATTAGCAACTGGAATATAGCAGTACTTTATAGCAGTGCCTCTCAATGATCTTCTGTCACGTCCCCTGAGGAAGAGGAAAACATTTTCTGAGCCCCTCCACTCTCTGCCTCGTCTACAAATACTATCTTTTGTCTATGAATGTGTTGTAAGTACAAACCCCGTTTCCATATGAGTTGGGGAATTGTGTTAGATGTAAATATAAACGGAATACAATGATTTGCAAATCTTTTTCAACGCATATTCAATTGAATGCACTACAAAGACAAAATATTTGATGTTCAAACTAAATAAATGATAAATGGGTTGTACTTGTATAGCGCTTTTCTACCTTCAAGGTACTCAAAGCGCTTTGACACTACTTCCACATTTACCCATTCACACACACATTCACACACTGATGGAGGGAGCTGCCATGCAAGGCGCTATCCAGCACCCATCAGGAGCAAGGGTGAAGTGTCTTGCTCAGGACACAACGGACATGACGAGGTTGGTACTAGGTGGGGATTGAACCAGGGACCCTCGGGTCGCGCACGGCCATTCTTCCACTGCGCCACGCCGTCATAAACTCATAAACTTTATTTTTTTTTGCAAATAATAATTAACTTAGAATTTCATGGCTGCAACACGTGCCAAAGTAGTTGGGAAAGGGCATGTTCACCACTGTGTTACATGGCCTTTCCATTTAACAACACTCAGTAAACGTTTGGGAACTGAGGAGACACATTTTTTAAGCTTCTCAGGTGGAATTCTTTCCCATTCTTGCTTGATGTACAGCTTAAGTTGTTCAACAGTCCGGGGGTCTCCGTTGTGGTATTTTAGGCTTCATAATGCGCCACACATTTTCAATGGGAGACAGGTCTGGACTACAGGCAGGCCAGTAGTACCCGCACTCTTTTACTATGAAGCCACGTTGATGTAACACGTGGCTTGGCATTGTCTTGCTGAAATAAGCAGGGGCGTCCATGGTAACGTTGCTTGGATGGCAACATATGTTGCTCCAAAACCTGTATGTACCTTTTAGTATTAATGGTGCCTTCGCAGATGTGTAAGTTACCCATGTCTTGGGCACTAATACACCCCCATACCATCACAGATGCTGGGTTTTCAACTTTGCGCCTATAACAATCCGGATGGTTCTTTTCCTCTTTGGTCCGGAGGACACGACGTCCACAGTTTCCAAAAACAATTTGAAATGTGGACTCGTCAGACCACAGAACACTTTTCCACTTTGTATCAGTCCATCTTAAATGAGCTCAGGCCCAGCGAAGCCGACTGCGTTTCTGGGTGTTGTTGATAAACGGTTTTCGCCTTGCATAGGAGAGTTTTAACTTGCACTTACAGATGTAGCGACCAACTGTAGTTACTGACAGTGGGTTTCTGAAGTGTTCCTCAGCCCATGTGGTGATATCTTTTACACACTGATGTCGCTTGTTGATGCAGTACAGCCTGAGGGATCGAAGGTCACGGGCTTAGCAGCTTACGTGCAGTGATTTCTCCATATTCTCTGAACCCTTTGATGATATTACGGACCGTAGATGGTGAAATCCCTAAATTCCTTGCAATAGCTGGTTGAGAAAGGTTTTTCTTAAACTGTTCAACAATTTGCTCACGCATTTGTTGACAAAGTGGTGACCCTCGCCCCATCCTTGTTTGTGAATGACTGAGCATTTCATGGAAGCTGCTTTTATACCCAATCATGGCACCCACCTGTTCCCAATTAGCCTGCACACCTGTGGGATGTTCCAAATAAGTGTTTGATGAGCATTCCTCAACTTTATCAGTATTTATTGCCACCTTTCCCAACTTCTTTGTCACGTGTTGCTGGCATCAAATTCTAAAGTTAATGATTATTTGCAAAAAAAAAAAAAAGTTTATCAGTTTGAACATCAAATATGTTGTCTTTGTAGCATATTCAACTGAATATGGGTTGAAAATAATTTGTAAATCATTGTATTCCGTTTATATTTACATCTAACACAATTTCCCAACTCATATGGAAACGGGGTTTGTACACCTCTGCAATCCTATCCTTACTTAAAACAAACTTTCAATGTACAAAACGTCAACCTATACTTTATTATCAATAACTTTATTAACAAGGTTTCTTAGTCTGTAACAGAAAAGTTGCGAAGTGCATAAATTTGCCTGAAATAAAAAAAATGCTATCTTAACTTAAACTATAAACATTTTTGTAGGAATACAGAATTTGTATTCCTGCTGTAGGAGCACTTGCATTCAGAGGAGGAGCTACACCTCCATGTTTAGATAACAGTTTCACACATTAATAACACAAAATGTGGATTGTTATGATCATGCTTTGATTATCAAATATGTTTGTTCGTGTAATCTGTGATATTTGTCCCTGAATAAATGCTTCTGATATTATGTACATTACATGTTGTACAAGTTAATGGTCGTCATATATTTCTGTTTTACCTAAACATTCCTTAATTGAGGAATATCAACCAGAAGAGGTTGTAAAACAATATACACTTTTTTTTTCAATCTGCCAGAAAACATGTATTTAGATAGAAATATTACATTACAAAACATCATAGACAAAAGCTACTTTTGTTGAGTAGTTGAATAAAAATGTATGAGGCGTAGCACTTTTGTGAAGCCGGAAGTGTGTGATTGGTTTGACAGGAGATGTTTCGACATTTTTTGACGTTGTGACTCGTAACAAGAATAAATAACATTTAAGACATCCTGCCTCTGTCTTTCCTTTCTGCTGAGCTTTTATTTCATCTTACTAAAAGTTTGTGTAACAATCTACATTTTTATGGTTTTAAAGCACTCAACCGTAATCTAAACACGGACGTGAAGCTCGGCTGGTAATGGGTATGTGCAGTAAAACTTTTCATGAGCTCAACTAACCTTAAAGGGTATTCTTAAATTTGTGTTGGACATCTTAGATGAAGAGAGCAGTTATGATTTTGGTTTACAGAATAAACAACTAAAAACTACGATTCTGGGCATTGTTTTCTCTAAACGCATACATTTGTCTAAATATGGCCAAGAACACGTATTAGTGTGTTTCCTGTATGTCGTCTTGTATAAAATTATCAAAATAGGGTAAATATTGTACATATTACATATAGTTATGAAGGTGTCTGTTAGTACATTATATATATACCGGTACTTGCAGTGTGTATATTGTACATATTGTTATGAAGATGCCTGTTACTACATTGTATATATACTTGCAGTGTGTATATAAAACATTACAAATTGTTATGGTGTCTGTTACTACATTATATATATACTTGCAGTTTATATATTGTACATATTACATATTGTTACGTAGGTGTCTGTTACTACATTTTATATATATACTTCCAGTGTGTATATTGTACATATTACATATTGTTATGAAGGTGTATGTTACTACAATATAAATATATATTTGCAGAGTGTATACTGTTCATATTACATATTGTTATGAAGGTGTCTGTTACTACATAATGTATACACTTCCAGTGTGTATATTGTACATATTACATATTGTTATTAAGGTGTCTGTTACTACATTTTATATATATACTTCCAGTATGTATATTGTACATATTACATATTGTTATAAAGGTGCATATTACTACATTATGTATATACTGCCAGTGTGTATATTGTACATATTACATATTGTTATGAAGATGTCTGTTACTACATTATATATATACTTGCTGTGATATTTTGTACATATTACATATTGTTATAAAGGTGTCTGTTACTACATTATATATATACTTGCAGTGTGTATATTGTACATATTACATATTGTTATGAAGGTGTCTTTTACTACATTATATATATACTTGTGGTGTGTATATTGTCTGTTACTACATTATGTATATACTTCTAGTGTGTATACTGTACATATTACATTTGTTATGAAGGTGTCCGTTACTACATTATATATATACTTGCAGTGTGTATATTGTACATATTACATATTGTTATGAAGGTGTCTGTTACTACATTATATATATACTTGCAGTGTGTATATTGTACATATTACATATTGTTATGAAGGTGTCTGTTACTACAATATATATATATATATATATATATATATATATATATATCAGTGACGTGCGGGGCCTCACCTGCCATCATGGAAAGAAAAAAAATGTAAAAAGAAAAAAAATTAATTAAATTGTTATATGTATCCAGTGATTATACTATAAAGTTATTTTCCGTTTAACTTCACCAGTTTTAGATTTTATTCAAAATCGCTGAATTTTCACATTTGCCGTTCAAATACTGAGAAGAGACGGTGCGGTGATCAGCAGCCAGTTGAGGCACGTCACTCAATTGTGCCTCACCATGGATTGCGGACTCGGCTAACTGCTGGCCTGCTGTGCAGTGAGACCGTATTGCTATATGAATTATATTATACATTTCCATAGTTTAGTTAGCTGAGGTATATAATGTACAGTGTATTTTGTCAACAACTGTACCGTATGTGTGTAACGTATTTCTTGTGCTGAGCAATCATAAAACTGCTGCGAAGACGCACTGTGTGAGGCTCGCGTAATCCCGCCTCCTGGTGCCGGTTATTGCACCTCCGCCGCAGACTGCACCCCCCGACGGGAGCGCCACACCAACCAAAGCCCACACCCAAACCCTCCACGTGCAAGACCGAATCCACCCACAAAAAGTCACTTAACAAGAAGCCAAAAAGTGCAAAAACAACATTGCTCGCGCCGGAGGAGCCGTGAACGACTGCAGGGACACAACATTAGGTACACCTGCAGACTGCAGCACGGACTTCATATTTCATTCATTCACAACTCCTCCAACACGAACACCACTGTTCCCGCACTTATAAGTAAAGGTAAGACCATAATAACGTTTTTTTTTATTAAATGTGCTTTTTTGTGTGCTACAGTTTGTATGTGTAAAGTTAAAGTTAAGTTAAAGTACCAATGATTGTCACACACACACTTGGTGTGGTGAAATTTGTCCTCTGCATTGGACCCATCCCCTGGATCACCCCCTGGGATGTGAGGGGAGCAGTGGGCAGCAGCGGCGCCGCGCCCGGGAATAATTGTTGGTGATTTAACCCCCAATTCCAACCCTTGATGCTGAGTGCCAAGCAGGGAAGAATGCTGGTATGACGTTTTAAACATAAAAGTTAAAAGTTAAAGTACCAATGATTGTCACACACACACTAGGTGTGGCGAAATTATTCTCTGCATTTAACCCATCACCCTTGATCACCCCCTGGGAGGTGAGGGGAGCAGTGGGCAGCAGCGGTGGCCGCGCCCGGGAATCATTTTTGGTGATTTAACCCCCAATTCCAACCCTTGATACTGAGTGCCAAGCAGGGAGGTAATGGGTCCCATTTTTATAGTCTTTGGTATGACTCGGCCGGGGTTTGAACCCACAACCTACCGATCTCAGGGCGGACACTCTAACCACAAGGCCACTGAGTAGGTACCCGTTAACTGCTGCCAATCAAATGGTGAATAAGATACTCTTTAGTGTTCATATGTTTGTAAATCTGACTGTGATGAAGTCAGTGCCTCACCAGTCATGAACCTGGGGGGGGGCGGGGCGCGTAGTACAGTACAGTGCAGACATTCGCGGGAGAAGGGGAGAAGCAGCAAATAGGGTGAACGCGAGTCCTTACACAGCTCTGTGCATGCAGTACACCAGGCAGTGAGTGACTGACACAGCGCCACAGTCAGCACAGTTCAGTACGTGAACCTGAATCACTTCTGCAGCAGCAGTTCGGGTGTGCAGGTCGGCGAATCATGAGTCAGTCAGTAACAGCTTCCCCAGCGGCAGATCTCAGTGTGTGTCAGTTCGCGAACGACACAAGCCCTCAGCACCCAATGAATGACGCGCAGTGACTGAACGAGAGCCTCAATGTGACGTCCTCCTCCGCGACACAGTCAGTTCTCTGTGTCAGTAGGTTCGGGAGTCCTGATTCTGTCGTTCACTGAGTGATTCATGTCGTTAATCCGCGGTGAACGAATCGTTCGTTCAGTCCCTCCCCCCGCCCCCATGATGAGTAGCTGGCTGCGTCGTTCGCCGACGTCGAGGGTTCAGTGAGTCACAGAATGCGCCAGTTCCACTCATACCGCCGTGGTCGGGGCGGAGCTCAACTGAACTGAGAAAGGAACGAATCAGTTCATGAAGTGATTCGGTTCAGTACGTTCACTCAAAAGATTCGTTCTTTCGAACGAATCGTTCGCGAACGACACAACATTATAGCAGAAGCCTCATACATCCTGTGGCTGGGCCGGCACGCTGTTTGTACAGGTTGTAGAGGGTGCTAAATGCAGTACCATCACGGCACGCTCGAGAGAATAGTTGCCCTGAATTATTCGTAGTCTCCCGGAAAAATCGGGAGGGTTGGCAAGTATGACGCTGTCAAGCGCCATTCATATAAAACTCGCGGGCCGCAGTAACATTCAATTTTCATATTAAGGTGTGGGCCGTGTGTCTGAGACCCCTGGTTTATACATAGCACAAAGCAAAAAAAACAACTTTGTATGTAGTGTTATTTAATTTTAAATTTCAACAGAGTTTTGTGGCTCCCACTGTCTTCTTTAATTTGTGAAACTGGTCAAAATGGCTCTTTGAGTGGTAAAGGTTGCCGACCCCTGGGCTAGGCGGTGAGGTACAGATAGGACACAAACATGTTCGTACCTTGATGAGAATCCCATCCTTGCAGTGGTGAACGCCATTGCCAAGCAGAGTGCACACGCTACCACGATAAATCTCAATACCAGCCCCCTGCAGAGATGACACAGCACGTCACACACCTGTTATTGATGTGCCAAACTGTTGGATGGCCAGTTCTATCCTTAACACGAAACCTAAAAAATAGTTTTGTCATATTCACTTTGCAATAATTAGCCTCGGTACATTTGACCATATTGGTTATCATACAGCCAAACGTTGGAACAACGATTCGGGTTTCGTTGGACCTTTTAAAATGGATTACGAAAGAAAACCGAGGTACTATTGAACTTCCCGTCAAAGTATGGAAAATAAATTGGTACACGGAACGTTCATTGGGCGTGTGGGGGATTGACACCAGTCACCTTGGATCCGTATAGATCACACATTTTCATCACGAGTTGAGCAGATGTTTGGACAACAACACCGGTCGTCTCACACTGCAGGACACAATTCTCCATGGACAGATTTCCCTTTCGCACACCTGGTACAAAAAAAACATAAAAACAAAAATTGAATAAGTTTGATATAAAAAACTATACATACACATTTATAAATACATGCATATATACATACATACATATATATACATACATACATACATAAACGTATACACATACATACATAAATATATGTATACACACATATATGCATATATATGCATATATTTATATATATGCATATATATATATATATACGGTATATATATATATGTATACACACATATATGCATATATGTATGTATATACATATGTATATATACATATATATAATATATATGTGTATATATATATATACAGTATATTTATACACACACACACACACATATATATATATATACACCAGTGACGTGCGGTGAGGTTGATAGCTGGTGAGGCACTGACTTCATCACAGTCAGATTTACAAACATATGAACCCTAAAGAGTATCTTATTCACCACTTGATTGGCAGCAGTTAACGGGTTATGTTTAAAAGCTCATACCAGCATTCTT
>NC_084567.2:14117500-14242500 GCF_033978685.3 Nerophis lumbriciformis | reverse complement strand
AATCTTTCATCCTCGCTCTTTCTCGGTTCGAATCGCTCTCGCTGCGGGTGGCCATGATTGTAAACAATGTGCAGATGTGAGGAGCTCCACAACCTGTGACGTCACGCACATATCGTCTGCTACTTCCGGTACAGGCAAGGCTTTTTTATCAGCGACCAAAAGTTGCGAACTTTATCGTCGATGTTCTCTACTAAATCCTTTCAGCAAAAATATGGCAATATCGCGAAATGATCAAGTATGACACATAGAATGGACCTGCTATCCTCGTTTAAATAAGAAAATCTCATTTCAGTAGGCCTTTAAATGTGTTAGTTGTCCCATGGCAGGCCGTGACGTGTGTTCAGACGCAATACTCACATAAAATACCCTCAATCGCATCATTCTGAATGAATTTAATGTTGGAAATCTTGACGTCAGCTCCTGTGGACTCAACAAAGGAGTCTCCGCTATATTTCTTTTCGATCACCACCTCATCAGGGAGTCCAAACCCTAGTAGGGATATGAATTAAAGTACAGTACAACAAAAATGTACTACCAAGTAAAAATACCATTTACCCTCGACAGTGATGGAGTCTGGAAGGAAGATGGCGCTGGAAACGCTGTACACTCCTGGCAGTACAAAGACCATGTCCCCGTGATGGCAAGAATCCACGGCTGAAACAGGGTCGCTATGGAACTACGCACACAAAGGAAAGAAAAAAAAACAGTTACTGTGTATACTGTGACACCTTAGTTGCCCTCAGAAGATTAAGTCATGTACTAAAAGTACAGTAGGGCTGGGCGATATGGCTGAAAACTGTATCACCTTTTTTATGTTGGTCAATATCCATAATTATTTATATTTTTTATGGCCTATGGAAAATAAGGACCAGGAGAAAAATATATCAAATGTAACCTCCCTCAGATTATAATGCCCTCGGCTTTAAGGCAGAAAGAAAAGAAAATGTCAACACGCGCATTAAAAATAATAGGAAGTTATATGGTCTGTGTAAAATTAATTCGGTCTGTTATTCTTATCGCTGGGTTGCAATCACGTGACATGGAGGCACTACTAGGATGCAGGCGAAGGTCTGGAGTCCCATCAGGCTACTCTTTATTTACCTGCATCAGTGCAGATTTGGGTCTATTTTGAAAGGCTTAGAGGCAAATATAACAGTGATTATGAAAATATTATGTCAAATGTGATGGAGTGCATTTATACAATCTTAAAAAAATATTTTTGAAAGATTTAAAGCATTTATCATCACCAAGACATTACTGCTCGCTACAACCTCACTTCACTTGACACAAACTGTATTTAGAGAAGAAAAAACTGGAGGCACATCATGTCTTTACATCTGAGGGGTCCACAAATTAAACAATCTGTGAAAGACAAAGTTGGACTTATTGGTGCGTCGCTAAGTGACGTATTTTAATTGACATAACGAGTGCTGCTGTGATCATGACGCTAATGAGAAAAAAGTTTGTTTGCAGTAGGGCTGGGCGATATATCGATATACTCGATATATCGCGGGTTTGTCTCTGTGGGATATAGAAAATGACTATCGTGATATTCGAGTATACGTTCTCACGCAGTTGCTTTTAGCTGCGGGCATTACACTACAGGCTCTTTTCACTCTTTCTTGTCTCTCCTTCTCACAGAGACATAAAACAAGCGCACCTTCTTACATATGTCACATACGTATACGCCCTCACGGAGCAGAGAGGTAGCGGCATGAGTAACATTAGCTGTGGTGCGAGTGGTAATACGAGAGAGAGAAGGTGCGAATCTGGTAACAAATGAAGGAATAATTAATTCCCAAGAAAAACAGCAGGGGGTCCATCGTCTGGCGGTGGTTTGGCTTCAAGTGGGAATATGTCGAACAGACAAATATAATTTGTCAAGTGTGGGGCAAAAGCGTTGCTACAAAAAGTAGCATTACTGCTAATATGTAGCATCATTTGAAAAGTCAACTGCTAGAGAATGAAGAGTGCTTGAAACATTGCATGTCAACATCTCCGTTCGGTGCCACACCAACAAAATGCCGAGGCAACCATTTCCACATAAACACCGTTTGAAAAAAAATAGTCAACAACAGAAGGAGATAACGTCCGCAGGAACCTACCACATAGCGAAGACATACACTATTTGATTTCCTATTATGCAGCTCATTTTTATTTGACAGTTATTTGAAATATCTTGTGTGACATCATGCACAAATGTGCAGTTTATTTGTTTTAAACTATTGTAGTGGCGTTCTGTATAAAAAGTGCACTTTAATTTAGTGTTGTTTTGATATGTCATCTTAGTGACATCATGCACAAAAGTGCACTAATAGCTTGTTTTAAAATGTCTCAGACAAACTTGCACTTTCTGTTTTGAAATGACATGAATGTTTGTGCCACTGCTTAATAACTGTTTAATAAATACAGGTTTGGTCAAATGACTTAGTTGTGATTTCCCTCTCTGCATGAAAGTTTAAAATGAGCATATATTAATGCAGTATGAACAAGAATGTTTTAATGTTGACACATAGAATCATCATACTGGTGTGATTATATGCATCAAGTGTTCATTCAAGGCTAAGGCAAAATATCGAGATATATATTGTGTTTCGTGACATGGCCTAAAAATATCGAGATATTAAAAAAAAGCCATATCGCCCAGCCCTACTGTCAAATTGATATTTTGTCTCATTATTTAGCTGTAGATGTCCCTGTTGTTCAGCAATGTTTGCTAGCGATATCAAGATTCAGTATATGCTGTTGAGATTTATTAATCTACTTTATTAATACTATGAGGAATATTTTCTTGATGCTAACAAATATCACTAAAGACGCTATAATGTGGTCATCTGTGTCCAATAAAGCACTTGTCTTTCCTGCATAACAACAACTAAGCTTTTAGTTTCTGTTATGAAAATGGAGAATGAAAATACGGTGGATTGGACCAACAATCAAATATTTATTAGTAGAACTTAACATGACGTTAGTTTATTTGCACAAGCAGGTCTTCTGGTTATATTTAGACATAGCAACCACAAAATAACACAATCTAATGTCCTTTCTTTACGTTTCGTTCTGCTCTCAAACACTACTAGTATAGTCGAGAATAAACTGGATTGCATCAAATAAAGTTTCTCAAACAAATCATATGTTCAAACAAACATCTTACAAAGTGATCACTGCAGACACGATCAATGTACAAACAGTGGTCGCAAATTGAGAAGCTCGCTCTTTTTTTTTTTTTTTTAAAGAACTTCAAGTCGCCTCCTTACTCGTCAAGCTCACTTCCCCCCTTCACAACAATAGCGCGGTGCGCCACGCATTCGGTCTGACTGCGCTTACAAAATAAAGTACCTTACACAAGCATAATGTACTTAAAGCACTTATTGATACATTTAAGCAATCATTATGCTTTGACCTAAAATATTCGATCAATATTGTCCAATAAATGTGAGGATTTTTGCATTTAATTAACATTTTATAAACTTTTATTTGACATACAAAGCACACAGTATGGTGGTAAAATAAGTGTAAAAGGTAAAAAACTTAATTAAAAACACTTGAAACAGAATAGTTTATATTGCTATTGTTATTTAAATGTATTGTTATTGCTATTATTATTATTTTACTTGTTGTGGTCTATTAGTTACTAATTTATATCCAGGTTTTTTTTTTAACTAGTTGAGTTTTGCTGGTACAATAAACACTGATGTTTTCAAATGAATAACTAATCGTGATTACAATATCAGTTAAAACAATTGCGATGATTATTTTCGCCATAATCATGAAGCCCTCCGGTAACCAAGCAACGCAGGAAGTGATCACTGATCAGTGGGCGTGACACGCCGACAGCCAATCAGGTAACAGTATCAAGTTTGGTCGTGTCATCTGGTGTTTCAATGTGATTTTACAATTTTGTTTCAACGGTCGGAGTGTTTTCCATGCTTGTGTTTCCTTTCTGCCTTGATAGGCATTGTAATCATAGAAAAATTACATTTCCAATCAAATATACGTTCTCCTCTGTCTCACGCTGCTGGTAGGATGGGCTTGCACCAGTTTCATTGCTTGTGGCTGGTGCGGCTCTCACTACACAGTAGCAGGAGTTGACTGGGCTTGACGTGCCGAGACAGCTTGTACACGACCCTATGTCTGTTTGGTCTCACGTGGTATGAGACTGTAACCCATTACCTGGAAGACAATAGACTAGGCGAGAGGACTAACAAGTCAACTCCAAAACTTTCCGAAACCAGAAATGGTGGAAGGTTAGGCTTGGGGCTAGCAACCCCTACCCATAAAAAATCCTTGCTACAGAAACGTTGACGAAAACCAAAAAATCCAATAGTCTTGGAAAGGAAGTCTCCTCGGTTATACAAACCAAAGAGAAATGACGATGCACTCGGAAAACCGTAAGGAGTCGGTGCGTCCGATTCTTCTGACCCCTAGACACTCCACTAACATTGCAACATGGAACGTCAGGACCATGTATGCAGGGGGAAAGACAGCAGTTATAGCGGAAGAGATGAGGAGATACAGAATATCTCTCCTGGGTCTGTGCAAAACCAGATGGCTCCAGTCGGGGCAGGTTAAACTGGTCATTGATGAGTCCATATTATATTCAGGGCACCCAGAAGACTCTGCACCACTTACAGAGGGTGTAGGATTCATGCTATCCAAAGAAGCTCAGAGGGCCCTCATCAGTTGGGAACCCATCAACTCAAGGATCATTACTGCAAAATTCCATACCACGCATAAGAAGATAAACCTTCAAGTAGTACAACGCTATGCCCCTACCAACGATGCAGAGGACGAAACGAAGGACAACTTTTACAATTTTCTATACCACATTCGTCAGACAAAGAAAGGAAAGGACATCATGGTCTTAATGGGGGACATGAATGCGAAAATAGGAGGAAATAACAATGGCTATGAGCTGATAATGGGAACGCAAGGGCTTGGAACAATGAATGTAAACGGAGAAAGGTTTGCTACAGCATGCCCAGACAACAGCTTGGTTATTGGAGGTTCCATTTTCCCACACAAGGACATCCACAAAGCAACATGGGTTTCTGCCAACCACACAAATGAAAACCAGATTGATCACATCTGCATTAGCCGGAAATTCAGGCGCTCACTGCTTGATGTCAGAGGTAGAAGAGAAGCTGACGCTGCATCTGACCACCACCTAGTCACAGCAAGGTTCCAGTTGAAATTGAAATGCATGAAACAAAGAGGAGGGAGGATCAAATTCAACATACAGCAATTCCAAGATATAGGCACTTTGGAACTATACCAAGTCACATTACACAACCGGTTTCAAGCACTACAGGACCAAACAACACAAGCACCAGGAACTGTAGAAGGGATTTAGGAAGGTTTGAAGACCACATGGAAGGAGACCTGTGCAGAAGTGGTAGGGAGAAAAAAGTCCACAAACAAACCTTGGCTATCCACAGAAACCCACAAGAAAGTGAGTGAGAGAAGGGAGTAAAATTAGGTAGTTAACAGATGCAGAACTAGAGCAGGAAAGGCAGCAGCACAAAGAGAATATGAAGTAGCAAACAAGAATGTGAAGAAGAGTGTCAGAAGGGTTGTAAAAATGAATGATGGGTTCTCACTTCTCTGTGAAGCACTTTACGTGTCTAGAAAAGCGCTATATAAATCTAAACCATTATTATTATTATTATTATTATTAAGGACAAAAATAAGTACATCGAGGATTTAGCACAGCAGGCAGAGGAAGCAGCAGGAAAGAATAATCTGAAAGAACTCTATCTAACCACAAAGATGCTCACCGGCAAATTTAAACAAACCCTAATGCATATTAAATACCGGTACACAAATGGTACCCTCCTCACACAAGGAAGATCAACTCCAGAGATGGACTGATCACTTTCAAGACCTACTCAACAGAGAGCCCCCTCAACTCACTGCAGATATTCCACCAGCTCCAATCATGCTTGAAATAAACTGCAACCCCCCACCAAACTGGAAATCAGGAAGGCCATCAAAGCCCTGAGAGCAGGAAAGGCAGAAGGGCCAGATGAGCTACCAGCAGAAGCTCTCAAAGCAGATATCGAAACATCCTCCAGCATGCTTTTCCATCTCATGCAAGCTATCTGAGAGGAAGAAAAAGTCCCATCAGACTGGAGAGATGGCAACATCATAAAGTTTCCAAAGAAAGGAGACCTCAGGGAGTGTAAAAAATACAGGGGAATTATGCTCCTCTCAACGCCATACTAGTAGAAAGGATGCGAAAATTGGTCGATGCACAACTGAGAGAAAACCAGGCTGGTTTCAGAAATGGAAGATCTTGTGCTGACCAAATTGCCTCCCTCAGGATTATAATAGAACAATCCATGGAATGAAACTCACCGGTATATATTAATTTCATAGACTTTGAAAAAGCGTTTGACAGTGTCGACCGTGAGACACTGTGGAAGCTGATGGCACACTATGGCATCCCACCGAAGCTCATCAACATCATTAAGAGCACCTACCAAGGGATGCGATGTCGTGTCTTACATGACGGATGCCCATCGGAGGCCTTCGAGGTCCTGACTGGGATGCGGCAAGGATGTCTGCTCTCGCCCTTCCTTTTCCTCCTCTGTATTGACTGGACCATGAACCAAACAACCAAAAACAGTAAAACCGGCATACAGTGGAGCCTTACCGAACAACTGGAGGACCTAGACTTTGCAGAAGATCTAGCTCTCCTGGCTCACACCTACCAACAGATGCAGGACAAATCACAAAAACTAGAAAGAGCCGCTGCATTTCTTGGGCTTAAGATCAATTCACAAAAAACAAAGGTCATGCGTATCAATAACAAGAACAATACACCAATAACAATTGACCATAATCAATTAGAGGAGGTAGTCAGTTTTACATACTTGGGGAGCATAATCAGTGTAGATGCAGGGGCAGATGAAGATGTCAAATCCAGAAAAGGGGAAGCAAGAACATCATTCAACATACTAAACAAAATATGGAGAGCAAAAAACATTTCGCTCAAAACCAAACTGAAAATCTTTAACTCAAATGTCAAATCCATCCTGCTGTATGGATCAGAAACATGGAAAACCACCAATAGCATACTCACTAAACTACAGACATTCATAAACCGTTGCCTCCGTCGGGTCCCAGGAGTCTACTGGCCAGACACCATCACCAATGCCAACCTGTGGGAACTCACCAAACAAGAACCAGTAGAATTGCAAATCAGGAAAAGGAAGTGGAGCTGGATAGGCCACACACTCAGAAAACCCAATAAATCAACCACCAAACAGGCACTAACATGGAACCCACAGGGAAAAATAAACAGAGAGACACCAAGAACAACCTGAAGAAGAAGCACAAACCAGGAGATGAGGGCTGAGGGGCTGTCATGGCAACAACTCGACCGAAGGGCACAAGACCGGAATGGATGGAAGGCTTTCGTCGACGGCCTATGTTCCTCAGGGAATACTAAGGCCTAAGTAAGTAATACGTTCTCCTGCTCGTTATTTTCCATAAGTCATAAAAAATATCAATAGTTATCATCACGACATATATAGTTTCCAGCCCTGCGCTTGACAGCCCTCACACTGTCACTCGTGTGACAAAAGGCCGCACTGTCGAGTACCTACTTGGATCAGAGTGTCTTCAGAAGAAAAGTCAGACAAGAGTCGGTCGTTGAGGAGGGAGAGGAGCTGGTTGGTGGTGCAGGAGGCCGTGACCACATGGACCACCTTGATGCCTGATTCCCTTTGCCCACGACTTTGGATGAACTGATGTCGAGCGTTCCCTTTGTAGCCTAGCACATACCTGGAGTTGCAAAAAAAATAATATAAGAACAATGGATGGCTTGATTTTGCCTATCATTTACAATCCCTATCTAAGACAAGAACATATAATGTAATGGGGAGTCGCTCTATTCCTTGACGTCACGTCCTGTCCATTAAATACGCTTGGTGGCCAAGCTACAGTAGCTCTGTTCTCAATAGGTACGACGCGCCATTTAGCCTTTCTCCAAGAATAAATGCCCTGTGCTTGTGTTGTTGTCGGATGTACGAATCGTTGAAATCGCGAAAAGGATAAACGTTTCTCCAGAGTTCATTGAGAGGTCATCAAAAAGGGCGAGCAAGCGGAGAGCAAGATTTATGAAAGACGACGAGAAAAGTAGTTCACACTCCAGTCCGAGGGAGCAGAGTGGAAGACTGCACGAGTTTGCAGTGATCACTTCGTTAAAGATTTGTTTGATATACCGTAATTTTCGGACTGTAAGGCGCACTTAAAATCCTTTCATTTTCTCAAAACTCGACAGTGCACCTTATAACCCGGTGCACCTATTGTATGGAATCATTTTGGTTGTGCTTACTGACCTCTAAGCTATTTTATTTGGTACATGGTGAAATGACAAGTGTGACCAGTAGATGGCAGTCACACATAAGAGATACGTGTACGTGACTCAAGTAAACAACACAAAATTCCATATGTTCCACTGAAAATATAGAACATTACACACGGCGCTCAAAAATCCATCAAAATGTTTTAGTACGACTTTGGGAAGCTATGAAGCCGCACCGCTTGATTATTGTATTATTATGGTGTGTGTATAAGGTAAGACATATTATCTGGCGTTTTGTTCGCAATAGTATGCAAAAGCAACTTTTCTTACCTTCTGGTACCTGCAGATCTGTATTTGGGATCTGCATAAGTCCTGAAAATTTGTGCGAGTTCGCCTTTGTAGTCCGTGACAACACCGTAGTCGATAAGCTTCTTCTTTTTCTCTATCTTCTTGTTATGGAACATTCATTCTCCGCTGTTGCCATTTCTAATATAAAGTAATGTAAAGTTCTTACTTATATCTGTCAGTAAAGTCGTCATGAAAGCGCTAAAACATACCGGTGTAGTGAGTTTACATAATTCACCAAAGGAACTTTAGTTATTAGAGAGTTCCGGTCGGACGTTTTTTTTCACGGGACATATTTCTCGACTATTTCCGGATGAGGAGATGCTGCTTAGTTATTGATTGAAGTAAAGTCTGAATGTCATTAAAACAGTTAGCTCCATCTTTTGACACTTCTTCCACTCCCGTCCTTGCACGCTACACCGCTACGACAAAGATGACGGAGAAAAGACGCTGCCGAAGGTGAGCCACGTAAATAAGACCGCCCACAAAACAGCGCATACTGAAGCGACTGTCAGAAAGCGACTTGAAAATGATCTGTAAAACATCATCTATGCAACATTTTGACCAAGGAACCACCATTACATGTTATGTAGACCACAAGGAAGTGTTTTACATTTAGAAAAAAAAATAAAACAATATGACTCCTTTAATGCGGCCATAATCCGGTGCGCCTTTTGTATGAAAATAGACCTGACTAAACCCGCTCATTGGCAGGACGCCTTTTAATTTGGTGCGCCTTATGGTCCGGAAAATACGGTACTTTTAACGGTTATTATTTCCCATTTAAGTATAATTTTGACATTGTTTGTACTTCATAAAATGGTAATGGAGGGTTTTGAAGTTGTTGTTTTTTAGAATCCCCCCCAAAAAAGACGTGTGTTCTTGTCTCTCATAAAGACTGTGAACGATGGGCAAAATTCCAAAATAAGTGCAGTTCTGCTTTAAAGGAGTTTGGAGAGCAGTGACTTACCTTAACAATGGGTTCTCAATGATCTTCAACTTGCGTTTGAAGGTTTCCACCGTGTCATAGAGCTTCAGGCCCTCCACCATGCTCACATTATCCAGCTCCGAGTCGGAATCGCCGCCTAGGCTGCCGCGCAGCACTGAAAACTCATGGAAGCAGCGCTCACACTTCTTCAGCAACATCTTGTACTCTGACACAAGACCTGCCGGGACTCTCTCCTCCAAGATGTCATAGTGACTGCGGCGAGACAAATGAGAAAATAAGATTGACAAATACTTGTACATTTCATGTACACTCGCAGTTTCTTTTGAAGCATAATCTACTTTATTTACCCTTTGAACTGGCAGCCCGAGGGGCCGAATGACACCATATCGGGCCCCAGGTTTAGTTCAAAACTTGGGAGAAAAATATTTTTGCAGCAAATTCCTAAATACACTAAAATGCTTGTGTTGTATATTGGCAGATCCTTGATTGTTTTAATGTATTATGTAATGCATATATACATATATATATATATATATATATATATATATATATATATATATATATATATATATATATATATATATATATATGTACAGTAGTTGAATCAATGTTATTTCAATGTTGACAATATAGTTGAATCAACGTTGAGTCAATGTCAGAATTTGTTGAAAAATCAACATTGTTTCAATGTTAATCATAACAAGCACTTTCAATGCTTTTTTTTTTTTGCTATCTAGGTTACGTTGACATTTGAACCTTGCTAGCAAACATAGAACACTGGGTCCTAACTTGTAATTTACATAACTGAGGCGTTCCTCAAGGCTCCACTTTAAGTTCTCTCCTTTTTGACAGTTAAACATGTTTTTGTAATGTGATTAATGTAACTAAGGTGTTACTGTAGTCATTAGTTCAACCTATCTATTATAGTAGTGGTGCTCCTCAAGGCTCCATTTTAGGCCCTCTCTTTTTCCTCATTTGTGCAAGTTAAGTTAAAAATAAACTTTGTAAAAACCCTACATGGAGATAATCTTTGACTGGCTTTTTTTTGGCGAAGCTCCTTAAAAACAGCAAAATGCTCCTGTAAAGCTGACAAAATAAACAGACCAAAAATCACATGTCTACTGTAGAAAACGCTGGTTACCAAAATGAAAAAAAGTTGTGGAACTTTATAATCGACTGACCTGAAGTTGATCTAGAGATTTAAAAAAAAAAAAAAAAAAAGTATATGTGACTTATTTTAAACATTTTTATGACTAAGGCCCTTCCGGAATCCCGGGATCAAACTTGAAGGGAGGAAAAATATCAAAATGGCCCCTAAATGATTGCATTTTTCAGTGTGCGGCCCTCAATGACAAAAGTTTGGACACCCCTAATCTAGAGATTTAAGCGATGAAAGATGTTTTTATTTACCGGTAATGTATGACTTATATTGAACACTTTTATGAGTGGGAGCCTTTTCAGTCCCGAAGAGTTTTAGTGGGATTTTTTTCATAATGATTTATTGACCTATTTAAGGAGCCAATTACTTCACATCAAACATTCCACTTAAAAAAAAATTGGAGAAAATATTGCATAATTTGTGTTCTTGCCCAAAAAAACTGGGTTTTAACAAATAGGGCACAAAACATTTTTAAAAAACGTTATATCGGCATATAGACCTGAAGTTGATGTAGACATTTAAGTGTTGAATAAAAAAAAAAGTGATTTATTTTTAAAACATTTTTATGACTGAGACTTTTCTGGATCCCAGGGACCAAACTTGAAGGGAGGTAAGGTAAAAACATTCTATATATTATAATGTTTTTTAAAATGAAAAATATCAAAATGGTCCCTGCATGAAATACATTTTTCAGTGTGTGGCCCTCAGAGGAAAAAGTTTGGACACCCCTGATCTAGAGACTTAAGCGTTGAAAGTTTAACAAAAAAAAATGTATGACTTATTTTTAACACTTTTATGAGTGGGAACCTTTTAGGTCCTGAGGAGTTTTAGTGGGATTTTTTTTAAATCATGAATTATTGACCTATATATAAGGCTTCAATTACTTCACATTAAGCTTTGAAAAAATGGGGAAATTTTGTGTTTTTGCCATAAAAGACAGGGTTTTGACAAAAAGGGTATAAAACATAAAACAAAAATTACTTTATATCGGCAAATAGACTTTAAGGTGATTTAAACATTTAAGCGTTGAATTTAAAAAAAAATCTATTATTTTTATGACAAACCTTTGTGAGTCCCCGGGACCAAACTTTAGAGGAGCCCTAAAGGTAAAAACAATCTTTATATTATGTTTTTTTTAAATGAAAAATATCAAAATGGTTTCATGCTTTCATTTTTCAGTGTGCAAATATTGCATGTATTAATAATAACCTACATGCAAATATTGCATTTATCAATAATAATCTACATGCAAATATTGCATGCATTAATAATGATCTACATGCAAATATCGCGTGCATTATTAATAATCTACATAGAAATATTGCATGTATTAATAATAATCTACATGCAAATATTGCAATTATTAATAATAATCTACATGCAAATACTGCATGTATTATTAATAATCTACATTCAAATATTGCATGTATTAATAATAATCTACATGCAAATATTGCAATTACTAATAATAATCTACATGCAAATACTGCGTGTATTTTAATATAATCTACATGCAAATATTGCATGTATTAATAATACTCTACATGCATATACTGCATATATTAATAATAATCTACTTACAAATATTGCATGTATTAATAATAATCTACATGAAAATATTGCATTTATTAATAATAATCTACATGCAAATATTGCATGTATCAATAATGATCTACATGCAAATAATGCATTCATCAATAATAATCTACATGCAAATATTGCATGTAATAATAATACTCTACATGCAAATACTGCATATATTAATAATAATCTACTTACAAATATTGCATGTATTAATAATAATCTACATGCAAATATTGAATGTATTAATAATAATCTACATGCAAATATTGCATGTATTAATAATGGTAAATGGGTTATACTTGTATAGCGCTTTTCTACCTTCAAGGTACTCAAAGCGCTTTGACACTATTTCCACATTCACCCATTCACACACGCATTCACACACTGATGGTGGGAGCTGCCATGCAAGGCCCTAACCACAACCAGTAATAATAATAATCTATATGCAAATATTGCATGTATTAATAATAATCTACATGCAAATATTGCATGTATTAATAATAATCTACATGCAAATATTGCATGTATTAATAATAATCTACATGCAAATATTGCAAGTATTAATAATAATCCTACTTGGCAGAAGTAGGATTATTACTTCTGGAAGCACCCAGCTGTAAGAAACAGTTTCATACAAGGAGCACTCACAGTCTCAGACGAGGCTCAACACATCGGACAAAATAGTCAAAGTCATCGTCCCCATCTTCTTCATCCCAAAGCCTCCAGACATGCGTGTAGAAGAACCTGAACAGACAGTGTAGACAGAACACCTCCATTATTGCCTTTGACTGTGAACTAAAAACAATTCCCAGAGAGATTGATTCAAAAAAAGAGGTGTAGAACCATACCTGAGGTGCTCAAGTCCGAGGGCGGTCTGGTCATAGTCCCCGGACTCATCGTACACCACCTGCAGGTCCTTTAGGGGGACCTTGTGCCGAGTGGCCTCCAGCAGAGCGCTCATGGTTTCCTCGTTGATGTCGCATCCTTGAGCCGCACACTGCAGAGGAAGAACCAGCTTCACGCAAGCCTTGAGGTCACTGAAGTCTACATCGTGAACCTGGGAGAGTGGCATCCCGTTAGTTCTGGAACCACACGTTATGAGAGAAGGACAGCAGGAATCTTCATTCTCTAACAAAAGTTTAAAAAAGGAAAATGTACGACTTATTTTTAAAACCTTTATGAGTGGGACCCTTTTGGATCCCCAAGAGTTTTAGTGGGGGGTTTTCAAATCATGAATTATTGACCTATAGAAGGCTCCAATTACCTCACATCAAATATTCCACTTAAAAAAAATTGGGTAGAATATTGCATATTTTGTGTTTTTGCCATAAAAGACTGGGTTTGCGAAAAATCGCATAAAACATTAAAAAATAATAATTTTATATCAGCAGATGGACCAGAAGTTGTTCTAGACATTTAAGCGTTAAATTATTTAAAAAAAAATGTTAAAACATTTTTATGACTGAGACCGTTCTGGGTCCCCGGGACCAAACTTGAAGAAGGCCTAAAGGTAAAAAAATATATATTTATATTGTCTTGGTTTTCAAAATGAAAAATATTGAAATGGCCCCTGAATTATTTTATTTTTCAGTGTCTCAGTGGAAAAAGTTTGATCTAGAGAGTTTAAATTGAAAGTAAAAAAAAAAACAAGTATGACTTATTTTTAACACATTTTTTAACACCTTGGTGTACCCAAGAGTTTGAGGGATTTTTTTTATCATGAATTATTGACCTATAGAAGGCTCCAATTACTTGACATCAAATATTACATTTTATGCCATAAAAAACAGGGTTTTGACAAAAGGGGCATAACACCTAAAAGTTGATTTAAGTGTTGAATTTAAAAAATAAAAAATAAAAAAAATATAAAAAATTGTGTGTATATATATATATATATATATATATATATATATATATATATATATATATATATTAGGGCTGCAATTAACGAGTAATTTGATAATCGATTAATCTGTCGATTATTACTTCGATTAATCGATTAATAATCGGATAAAAGAGACAAACTACATTTCTATCCTTTCCAGTATTTTATTGAAAAAAAACCAGCATACTGGCACCATACTTATTTTGATTATTGTTTTCTCAGCTGTTTGTACATGTTGCAGTTTATAAATAAAGGTTTATAAAAAAAATAAAAATTAAAAAAAATAAAAATAAAATTGCCTCTGCGCATGCGCATAGCATAGATCCAAAGAATTGATGACTAAATTAATCGGCAGCTATTTTTATAATCGATTTTAATCTATTTAATCGATCAGTTGTTGCAGCCCTAATATATACTGTATATATATATATATATATATATATATATATATATATATATATATATATATATATTATTATTTTTTTTAATTTTTTTTTTAAACAATTTACCCCCCCAAAAAAACAAGCAAACACACTGAAAATGTGTTTTATTGTTTGTGCTACGGTGCCATCTTTTGGACGAGTTTGCTTATTGCAGGTGATAGTGTCCTTCCATTTAGTTCTTTGAACCGGAAGCAAAAGTGCCGTTCAGTCTTATAGCCATTAATAGCGTTTCTACTCGAATTGATCCTTCATCCATCACTCCAGATATTTGTAAGTTTTACAATATAACTAAAACAATTTTTACTCACTAAACCGTCCCACGTGTGACGTCTGTGGGGAGTGTTTTCGTGCATATTTGTGCGTGGTATCGTATTGTAATGACGCTAGCGTCGTTAGCATTAGCTAATATGCTAAAACAAGTACCAGTGTCTGTGTTAGTATTATTACCTTACAATGGCATTATTTTTGTATTGTTTCACTTACACAAATTCCTCAGTAAATTCACCAAAATGTCAGTGTGGAGTTTTTGAGTCTGTTTAGCTGATTAGAGAGCTTGCGCAGCTAGTGGGTCCATGACAATGACTTCTGTTTTGTTTGATCCGCCGTTTTACTGCTGTGTTGCAGTGACCGTTGGGCAACAATTAAGGTAAGAAAATAAACATTTACATAATATTTCTGTGTAGATAACTTATTTTACAACGTATATATCTGCGACTTATATGTGGAATATGTGTATAATATGTGGAAAAATATATTTTCTTCTAAAATTTAGTGGGTGCGGCTTATATACCGGTGTGCTCTGAAGTCCGTAAAAAAACGGTAGTTGACAAATGAGCAGAAAACAAGTAAAAATTAAATGTTTTCGGAAGTCACATTAGTGTACCACCACTCCTGTCTCAGACTGCTCGCCCACACGATCTTCTTAGCAAAAGTCGAAGCAAATGTCCCGCAAATCTTCCAAGCGCAATAATTCCATTGACAAAATGTTAACTTTGATTGCAAAAAAATCCTTGAAATTGGCACGAATGTGCCAGAACTAATACTAGAACTGGACCCATGTTTACTTCCAGAAACCCTGCGGCACATGTGCGGGTCGGATTGCCTTCACATTAGATGTGAACGACTATGTAAATAGATGGTATTTGATAAAAAAAATAAAAATTGGACATTACATCCTGCAGTGTGTCAATAAGTAAATTAATGGAATAACAAATGAAGTCTAAATACTTTAAATTGGATAAATTGCTAAGTCAGCGTGTTTGTTTTCTTCTTCTCTCAATTCAAACAGGGAGAAAGGGGTCTTAATCTGTGCATCGCTCTCAGCACTTGAGCACCTTTATTTCACAGTGGCATGACCTGAACGCAGTGAGCCCTCTTTACAGCCATTCACAATCTTTGTCTCGGTAGGAAGTTCCGCAAAGTCACAACATTTAGGAAGAAAAACATGATAGCATAGCCAAATGTCCCGCTGTGGGAATATTTCATCCTCAAACCGGATGGGCAATATAAGCCCATCAACATGGACGAATAAGCGAGAATGCAGTGTTGGCGGAAAAAAAAAAGTTTTTCTAACTGGAAAACAACGCACTTTCAATATTTTTTGGAAGTTACATTTATGCTAACAGAAATAAGTCCAGTTTATTTGTTTACGATAAAGTTATTTACCTTCCCATTACGGTAAAATGATAAACAATTCTACAGTCAAGAGAAATAAAAGTTGATATCCTTTTAAAATGTTACGTGCATTATTATTTATAAACACTGTAAAGCTTTGATTTGGTTATTTCTTCAGTTTAAGAGCATAATGTAGAGAAGGTAGTGTCCAAAGTGTGGCCCCAGGTATATTGTTGAAATAAAATCAAACAAAAAGTAAAAATGTGAGAAAAAGGCGCAAAAAGACATAATGTAGTAAAAAAAAAAAAAAAAGAAGCTTAAATTTTGGTAATTAATAACTAGCGGTGTACCGATATATTGATATTGAGCAAAATAAGTTGACAACAGCTGAGCACACAATAGCACACTAGCCGTAAGTGTCCTAACATCTGTCAATATGAACAAATATCAATTCATATCAAATACAACATTTCCAAGGCGGCAAAGTGTATCCAGTAACAAACGTCTCCGCGTCACATAAACCGGGAGTGAAACGACTGATCACCCTTAACAATTTAAAATAAAAGACAAACATATTTAAACACACACAAAAAATTTTTTTTTGCTCTTATGAAGCCAGAACAATATTTGATGTTTCTTCTGCCGAAAACGTATATTGTGTATCTATTTATTTTAGTTATTAAAAAAGACAACTTTTTTAAAAGTACTTTTTGAGCACATTCAACAATACCGCGATCATTTTGGTCATGATAACTTTCACAATAGCTTCAGTTAGTCATTTTGTTTTGTTTGTGTATATTTGAGGGGTCCTCCACCTCCTTAATCGAAGACAAAACCCATTTAATTTATTTTGGTTGGGATTTTTATTCAAGTGCAAAATCATGCTTACAGGCAGTACATTTTATTTTTACTCAACCTGGCATTTAAGTGTTAAAATATACGAGAAATATGATGGTGTACTACCATGATTAAAATGTGCTGCCATTAAATCAACGGCCAATTTGCTCTCAAAAAAACCCAATGGCAATACTATCTTTTGTCGGCAATCATTTGTAAGTCAATATATCACTGGGCAAAGTTTGTTATCGGCCCAGGCCTAAGCATAAATCAATTCCAGATCGTTGATAATCAATATGTTAGTGTTTCTCTGTTTGACTCATTACACTTGATCAAACTTCTTCGAACATTCACACTACTAAATAATACAAGTATGTCTCATTTGTGCTGAGATTGTATCGGACTGATACTATCGTACACGAACCATAAAGTTCGACCTTTAAATATACATAATTTCTGTTTATAGCAAAATGGCCCCTGCATGCTTTGACTGTTCAGTATGCGGCCCTTGGTGGAAAAAGTCTGGACAAAAACTTTGAGTCCGTCTGCAGAAAGCTAAATATTTACACTATAAATGATTGCATTTGCAGTATCCAATATGTATAACATGTAAAAATGACAATTTGAGATCAAATTTAGTTTTTTTCTTCACAAAATGGTGCGGGGTATAGGAGCCGTCTCACCTCCACCAGGACATCAAAAAAGTCCGCAGACCACAAGGCTCGCCACCCGGATGGTTGCATGACTTTGGTCAAGTAATCCGCCGTGAAGGCCTTGACCTCGGAGGGCTTGCAGTCACCTGATCGGGGAAGAAAATGAACGTTACTGGATGACAGCTCGTTGGTGGTAGGTTCCAGCTGGAAAGAAATCCCCGCAGACGGACAAGTCACGAGTCAGCAAGGTGTATTTTTTTCTGAAATATCACGAAGATGCTCTCTGTGAGAGCTGGCCAGATCAAGTTGGTTGTTGATAAAGTGCCTCCCCGGTTCATCTTTATAAGATTTACGTGACAATACAAGTTTTCCCCTGGGCTGCCAAGATACCGGTGGGGGCGTGGCTAATATGACATCATCATAATTTTTTTCTTATATAATATCGTTTTATTCTATTGTTCAATTGTTGTACATTCTAGAGACGTCTCAAGTCCTTTTAATCACCCCTTCTTTACTAAAAACGACTGGCAACAAATTTTGCATCTTGTTTTGGGGTTATTGTAGACGACGGGGGGCAAACTCATTTTAGATCGAGGGCCACATGGAGCAAGATCTACTCCCAAGTGGTCCGGACTGGTAAAACCACGGCATGATAACTTAAAAATAAAGACAACTTCAGATTGTTTTCTTTGTTTAGAAATAGAACAAGCACATTCTGAAAATGTCATTCTGAAAACAACAACATAATGTTGTTGTTGTTGTTTTTTTATAAATACATGTTGCGGTTAATAGTATGCTATCTTTATTTGTCGTTATTTATTCTTTCTGAATAAATAATGTGATAATGTTCATCAGTCAACTCATTGGTGTTAATTTTCAATATATCAAGATAAAAAAATTATATCAAAATCACATTACAGGAAGTTATTTATGCCTCGTGGTTAGAGTGTCCGCCCTGAAATCGGTAAGTTGTGAGTTCAAACCCCGGCCAGATCACGCCAAAGACTATAAAAATGGGACCCATTACCTCCCTGCTTGGCACTCAGCATCAAGGGTTGGAATTGAGGGTTAAATCACCAAAAATTATTCCAGGGCGCGGCCACCGCTGCTGCCCACTGCTCCCCTCACCTCCCAGGGGGTGAACAAGGGGATGGGTCAAATGCAGAGGACACATTTCACCACACCTGGTGTGTGTGTGACAATCATTGGTACTTTTACTTCTACCAGTCATTTTCCTCGACTGGTGCCCTAACGTGTGTTTTTTTTTTTTTTTTTTACATATGTAGCATCATCTACAAAGATACAAAGAATTGCTATTGCGACATCTAGTGGACACATTTAGAACAGCAGTTTCTTTCATTCCAAAATTTCGTCTCATTTTTATACTTAGCAAACTTGTAAAGCGGGCCGGATAAAACCCGTTCGTGGGCCTGATCCGGCCAGCGGGCCGTACGTTTGACACCCCTGCTGTAGACTGTACTCGTGTTCAGAGACTCTTTACATATGTCCCTCCGCGTCAAAAACGCAAGCCACAGAGAGCCTGACGTCACACTTGCTTCACGCTGCTGGAAATCTATCACTCCTTAAAAGGGGAACTGCACTTTTTGGGGAGGAATGTTGCCTATCAATCGCAATCATTAAGAGAGACAAAAAGACATAATTATTTTTTTTGCATTCTAAAAATCTCATCTTGGTGCCGAGCAAAGCAGCTAATGTTAGAAATCCATTCTACCTCTAAATCCCTTTAAAATTCATTCAAAACCCGGCAACAATACTTCATTTACATTCTGTAACCTGTATAACAACCAAACTGTGGCAACATTGTTATTATAAGAGTGAACAACACTGAGGAACTCTTTTTCTAGCGTATTAACACATCGGCATGAAACATGAAACGCGTTTGAGTTTGTAATGCACAACACAATGTGATAGGACACCAATGTGTACAGATTGAAAAACATTAACAATCATATTATAGTATCTGTAAAGTATTATTTCATGTTTTGTTTGTACACAGCGAGCCAGACATTGTATGTACTGTATTTGTAATAACACACATGACATGCTGCGTGTATCATGATCAATATAAAGTGTGACTCAGTCGATGGACAGTTGGTCCAACTGACATAGTTTACGGTTTATTTGGGTAAGCACTACGGATGTCCGATAATATCGGCCTGCCGATATTATCGGCCGATAAATGCGTTAAAATGTAATATCGGAAATTATCGGTATCGTTTTTTAAATAATCGGTATCGGGTTGTTTTTTGCTTGTTTGTTTTTTTAATTAAATCAACATAAAATACACAAGATACACTTACAAATAGTGCACCAACCCAAAAAACCTCCCTCCCCCATTTACACTCATTCACACTCATTCACACAAAAGGGTTATTTCTTTCTGTTATTAATATTTTGGTTCCTACATTATATATCAATATATATCAATACAGTGTGCAAGGGATACAGTCCATAAGCACACATGATTGTGCGTGCTGCTGGTCCACTAATAGTACTAACTTTTAACAGTTAATTTGACTAATTTTCATTAATTACTAGTTTCTATGGAACTTTTTTTATATTGTTTTACTTTCTTTATTATTCAAGAAAATGTTTTTAATTTATTTATCTTATTTTTTTTTTTTTTTTTTAAAGTGCCTTATCTTCACCATACCTGGTTGGCCAAATTAAGCATACGGTAATAATGTGTTAATTCCACGACTGCATATATCGGTTGATATCGGTATCGGTAATTAAAGAGTTGGACAATATCGGAATATCGGATATCGGCAAAAAGCCATTATCGGATATTCCTAGTAAGCACTCAATTTACGTCGAAATAGCTTGGCTTCAAATTCCACATTGACAGCTTCGAGTCACTTTGACCTCACTCTCTCGGTTTCCGTCAGCTCCAACGTCTCACTTTTCCTTTGAGCTGATTTCTAGAAGCAGCAGTTCATCCTCAGTCTATTCAGCTTCAAAAAGATAAGCTTGTGAATCGTCATTTGTCCAAAAATAGTTGCCTTTGTTGTTTGTTGCCGAGTCTGCCATGATTAGAACACACTCGCGTTTGTTGCCAGAAGTAGGAACACACATTTGTTGCCAGAAGTCAGAAGTGCGTTGCTATGGTAACAGAAATCAATGCACTGAAAAAATTGGTCCCGGCAATGATTAAACTGATCAAAATAATGTAAATATTTTGCATATTTTGTGTATTTGTCATATAAAAAAGGTTTCTTTGAAAAAAAAGGGCATAAAACAAACCCGCCAAAATAAACAAAAAATAATAAAAACGTATAATGGACGGATACATCCGAAGCTGATCTTAGAATTACTTGTTGAAAGTTAAAAAAAATATATTGTAAAATTAATTTTTAACACTTATGAGTGGGACCCTTTTGGGTCCCCAAGGGTTTAAATATCTGAGCGTCTCCGCTCGGGATGGTGTCCTGCTGACCCCCCTATGGACTGGACTCTTACTATTATGTTGGATCCACTATGGACTAGACTCTCACAATATTATGTCAGACCCACTCGACATTCATTGCATTCGGTCTCCCCTAGAGGGAGGGGGGGGCGGGGTTACCCACATATGCGGTCCTCTCCAAGGTTTCTCATAGTCATTCACATCGACGTCCCACTGGGGTGAGTTTTTCCTTGCCCTTATGTGGGCTTTGTACCGAGGATGTCGTTGTGGCTTGTGCAGCCCTTTGAGACACTTGTGATTTAGGGCTATATAAATAAATATTGATTGATTGATTGATTGATTGAAATATGATTTTTTTTTAAAGGTAATTGCTCAAAAATAATAATAAAATCAATGTTCTTGTGATTTATTGAACTATCAAAGGCTCCAATTACTTCACAAACATTCCAATTTCAAATTTGTTATGGGGGGGGGGGGGATATTGCGTATTTTGTGTTTTGTTTGTCAAATAAAGGGTTTGACAAAAAAAGTCTAAAAACATTCAAACGATTTCATTTTTATCGATAGACCTGAAGTTCCATCCATCCATCCATTTTCTACCGCTTGTCCCTTACAGGGTCGCGGGGGGTGCTGGAGCCTATCTCAGGTGCAAGTTGATCTGGAGATTTAAGCCTTGAATAAACAGGCAAGTGATTTAAACTTAATGAAAAAAACAAAGCTCCTGGTTTTTCAGCAATTGAACATGCAAAAATGTGCAAAAAAAGAAGAAAAATTTAAAGATGTTTTAGTGTTTAAATAATTAAAAAATTATCAACAGAGTTGACATAAATACATACCCTAATTGTCCAAATGAATCAATATGTCTGTTTCAGTCACTACGTTATTTAGTCACTACAGTAATTACCACTTGTGTTCACATCCACAGGAACCACATGGGTGAGCCTACTCTATACAGTATTTACAACCTTACTAGTGTTCACTTCACAGCCACAGATGGTTCATTTAGTTATTAACATTATTAAAATCATAAAGAGTACAAACAATGTTTATTCTATTAGCTAACTTCCTTGATCTGAATAGCCATTTGTGATTCATAGCATGAAATAACAAATATCTTGCAGTCATGTTGTTTATGTTTCAAAATGATTCAATGTCAAAATATAAACAGTAGAAATAACAAACAAAATGTCAGCTACTGTCTTGTTGTAAAACACCAATGAAAATGAAATGTAGCTTTTAGAAAAGGCTATACTGTAGCTAAAGTCATCACATGTCTGCCGTCTTCTCTTCTCCGACTCTCTCATCGTCATTTGGGATGTTGTGACTTCCCTTCCTGGTTCGATGACCCGCCCTATCTTGCCTGTGATTGGCCTGTCCGTAATGCTTTGCCTTAATCTTAACCAATCGTGACTCATCATAGTAAACATGTTCTTATATACGTAAATCAGCCAATCATCATTGTTGTTTCCCGTACAGTTAGCCCCTGCCCGTAGAGTTGCTTCGCTACGTAGCTTCCATTTTTAAGTTAATATTTTTTAATGGAAAACCGTCGTTTTTACCACTGTATTATCAAAAACCGTACTCATTACGGGAAAACTGTAGCTGTCGGCAGGTATGGCAAAGAGACGGATTAAGATTAGGGATGTCCGATAATATCGGACTGCCGATATTATCGGCCGATAAATGCTTTAAAATGTAACATCGGAAATTATCAGTATGGGTTTCAAAAGTCTTGTTCACGAGTGAGGGAAGAGTGGATCGTGAGATCGACAGGCGGATTGGTGCGGCGTCTTCAGTAATGCAGACGCTTTATCGATCCGTTGTGGTGAAGAAGGAGCTGAGCCGGAAGGCAAAGCTCTCAATTTACCGGTCGATCTACGTTCCCATCCTCACCTATGGTCATGAGCTTTGGGTTATGACCGAAAGGACAAGATCACGGGTACAAGCGGCCGAAATGAGTTTCCTCCGCCGGGTGGCGGGGCTCTCCCTTAGAGATAGGGTGAGAAGCTCTGCCATCCGGGAGGAGCTCAAAGTAAAGCCGCTGCTCCTCCACATCGAGAGGAGCCAGATGAGGTGGTTCGGGCATCTGGTCAGGATGCCACCCGAACGCCTCCCTAGGGAGGTGTTTAGGGCACGTCCGACCGGTAGGAGGCCGCGGGGAAGACCCAGGACACGTTGGGAAGACTATGTCTCCCGGCTGGCCTGGGAACGCCTCGGGGTCCCACAGGAAGAGCTGGACGAAGTGGCTGGGGAGAGGGAAGTCTAGGCTTCCCTGCTTAGGCTGCTGCCCCCGCGACCAGACCTCGGATAAGCGGAAGAAGATGGATGGATGGATGGGTTTCAAAATTATCGGTATCGGTTTCAAAAAGTAAAATGTATGACTTTTTAAAACGCCGCTGTGTACACGGACGTAGGGAGAAGAACAGAGTGTCAATAAACCTTAAAGGCACTGCCTTTGCGTGCCGGCCCAGTCACATAATATCTATGGCTTATGACACACTCACAAGTGAATGCAATTCATACTTGGTCAACAGCCATACAGGTCACACTGAGGGTGGCCGTATGAACAACTTTAACACTGTTACAAATATGCGCCACACTGTGAACCCACACCAAACAAGAATGACAAACACATTTCAGGAGAACATCCGCACCGTAATACAACAGAACAAATACCCAGAACTCCTTGCAGCACTAACTCTTCCGGGACGCTACAATATACACACCCCGCTATCCTTCCCCCCACCTCAACCCCGCCCCCCTAACCCCGCCCACCTCATCCTCCTAATGCTCTCTCAGGGAGAGCATGTCCCAAATTCCAAGCTGCTGTTTTGAGGCATGTTAAAAAAAATAATGCACTTTGTGACTTAAATAATAAATATGGCAGTGCCATGTTGGCACTTTTTTCCATAACTTGAGTTGAAGTTGTTCTCTTATTTTGGAAAACCTTGTTACATTGTTTAATGCATCCAGCGGGGCATCACAACAAAATTAGGCATAATAATGTGTTAATTCCACAACTGTATATATCGGTATCGGTTGATATCCATCCATCCATCCATTTTTCTACCGCTTATTCCCTTCGGGGTTGCGGGGGGCGCTGGAGCCTATCTCAGCTACAATCGGGCGGAAGGCGGGGTACACCCTGGACAAGTCGCCACCTCATCGCAGGGCCAACACAGATAGACAGACAACATTCACACTCACATTCATCGGTATCGGTAATTAAGAGTTGGACAATATCGGAATATCGGATATCGGCAAAAAAGCCATTCTCGGACATCTCTAATCAAGATTTTAACACACATTGTGGATTGGAAAAAAGGAAGAAAAACGGAAAATATTTTTGTATATTTTTAGAGATAAAAAAAGACGGATTTCCGACTATAGACGGAAAAATCACATTCCTGAAATAAGTCATATACAAAATTAGTATATGACTTATTTTTTACATTTTCATGACTAAGACCATTTCGGGTCCCTGAGACCAAACTTCAGTGGAGCCCTAGAGGGTAAAAAGAATCGATACGTTGTCCTGGTTTTGAAAATGTAATAAAATATCAAAAAGCTTGGACACCCGTGGTGTGAACCAAAGGCATGTTTTCCCACCGCATGCAGTGTATTTGCGTGTCCAGCGGGCGGCGCTCTTACCGAGGATGTAGTCTTGGTACGCCTTGAACCGCTCGTAAAACAGCAGACGGCCTGTTTGAAAAGTGTCTGGAAGACCGGAATCGCTTCCGGCGCCGCGCTCGCATCGCTGAAGCTGCGTCCCCGTCGGCTCCGTGTCGAAGTGGTGTGTGCCGCTGTCGTCGTCGCCGCTGTCGTAGTCGTCGCCGCTTCCAGCCGCTTCGGCGCTTCCAGCCGCATCGGCGCTTCCAGCCGCATCGGCATTTCCAGCCGCATCGGCATTTCCAGCCGCATCGGCATTTCCAGCCGCATCGTCACTTCCAGCCGCATCATTTTGGAACAGCACTGTGCAATAGGAACATATCAGCCACAAGTTTCGACATATTCTGGAACTTCCTAATGTAGTTCTTTGTATGCAAAAACTCCAGTTTCAAATAGTTGGAATGGTCTGTCAATTATTGAGTGATTATTTTATGTATAGAAGATTCTAACTACACAATGTTTCTAGGTATATATACAGTCGTGGTCAAAAGTTTACACACACTTGTGAAGGACATAATGTCATGGCTGTCTTGAATTTCCAATCATTTCTACAACTCTTATTTTTTTATGATAGAGGGATTGGAGCACATACTTGTTGATCACAAAAAACATTCATGAAGTTTGGTTCTTTTATGAATTTATTATGGGTCTACTGAAAATGTGACCAAATCTGCTGGGTCAAAAGTATACATACAGCAATGTTAATACTTGGTTACATGTCCCTTGGCAAGTTTCACTGCAATAAGGCGCTTTTGGTAGCCATTTTTATTGTGTGTATGTCCTATAATATTGTTTATTGTCTGTATGTCCTATAATAATGTTTATTGTGTATATGTCCTATAATAATGTTTATTGTGTGTATGTCCTATAATAATGGTTATTGTGTGTATGTCCTATAATCATGTTTATTGTGTGTATGTCCTACAATCATGTTTATTGTGACTATGTCCTAAAATAGTGTTTATTGTGTGTATGTCCTATAATCATGTTTATTGTGCGTATGTCCTATAATAATGTTTATTGTGTGTATGTCCTACAATCATGTTTATTGAGTGTATGTCCTATTATATTGTTTATTGTGTGTATGTCCTATATCATTGTTTAATGTGTGTATGTCCTATAATAATGTTTGTGTGTATGTCCTATAATAATGTTTATTGTGTGTATGTCCTATAATAATGTTTATTGTGTGTATGTCCTATAATAATGGTTATTGTGTGTATGTCCTATAATATTGTTTATTGATTGTATGTCCTATAATCATGTTTATTGTGTGTATGTCCCATAATCATGTTTATTGTGTGTATGCCCTATAATCATGTTTATTGTGTGTATGTCCTATAATGTTAAATGTGTGTATGTCCTATAATAATGTTTATTGTGTGTATGTCCTACAATCATGTTTATTGTGTGTATGTCCTATAATGTTAAATGTGTGTATGTCCTATAATAATGTTTATTGTGTGTATGTCCTACAATCATGTTTATTGTGTGTATGTCCTATAATATTGTTTATTGTGTGTATGTCCTATAATAATGTTTATTGTGTGTATGTCCTATAATAATGTTCATTGTGTGTATGTCCTATAATAATGGTTATTGTGTGTATGTCCTATAATATTGTTTATTGATTGTATGTCCTATAATCATGTTTATTGTGTGTATGTCCCATAATCATGTTTATTGTGTGTATGTCCTATAATGTTAAATGTGTGTATGTCCTATAATAATGTTTATTGTGTGTATGTCTTACAATCATGTTTGTGTGTATGTCCTATAATGTTAAATGTGTGTATGTCCTATAATAATGTTTATTGTGTGTATGTCCTACAATCATGTTTATTGTGGGTATGTCCTATAATATTGTTTATTGTGTGTATGTCCTATAATATTGTTTATTGTGTGTATGTCCCATAATAATGTTTATTGTGTGTATGCATCCATCCATTTTTCTACCGCTTATTCCCTTCGGGGTCGTGTCCTATAATAATGTTTATTGTGTCTATGTCCTATAATAATGTTTATTGTGTGTATGTCCTATAATAATGGTTATTGTGTGTATGTCATATAATATAGTTTATTGATTGTATGTCATATAATCATGTTTATTGTGTATATGTCCCATAATTATGTTTATTGGGTGTATGTCCCATAATCATGTTTATTGTGTGTATGTCCTATAATAATGTTTATTGTGTGTATGTCCTATAATGTTTATTGTGTGTATGTTCTATAATAATGTTTATGGTGTGTATGTCCTATAATATAGTTTATTGATTGTATGTCATATAATCATGTTTATTGTGTGTTTGTCCCATAATCATGTGTATTGTGTGTATGTCCATATCTATTCATCCGCCAACTTTGGCAATAGTTTTGTGCCATAAATCAGATATGATAATAGTTCAATATAGAGGCAACTTGTTTTCCACTCTACTGCTAGTGAAATATATGAGTAATATTTCATATACCTTGAGTCACATGGCAAATATTATCTTTACCGTCTTCCACTTGGACGAACGATTCCAAATCGACAACAAGGAAGTCGGACATGGCGTTTTTCTCCTCGCTCTTGTCACTCCAACTTCCCTCCGCCGGGTTGGCGCTCGTTTCTTGTTCCATTCTCACTTTCACTACACGCTCAATATCAAATCGATTTCTTGAAATATTCAATCTATTAAATCAAGTCGAGCTAAACTTTCCACGACTCCGTGGATCGCTCGCGCGCACTACTTTGAACATTTCCGCTGTTCGAATAGGACAGTGAGTGCGCATGCGCTATTCTACGTCACTTCCGGCAGCTTTAAAAAAAAACTTGATTTCAACAACAATATGATACAAAACAAACAGCATCATTCCGAACAGTCACAATAAACACATTTCCCGATCATTTTAAAATAATGTGTACATAAAAATATTTTAATTAGACTTTCCAGACAATAATCCAAGATGTTAAAACAAAAGTTCTATTTTTTAAAAAGAAAAGAGAAAACAAATATAGAAAAGCGTGCAAGGGATAACACTTGACAGAGAATGAAACAAAAATAAATGAAAGCACCATTTTCATACATAACCTTCTAAATGAGTCTATGATTGAAACTGTTTATATATATTGTATTCAGAATGTGAAAATCTTTCATATACGTTTTTATTTGATTGTTTTAATTTGGAAAAACGGCAGTTATCGTCGTCTGTCATAGTTACAAGGATTTGGACGCAGCAAACATAAATTAATATAAGAACAATATAATTCAATACTTGACACTAGGTTGAACAATTTACATATCAATATAAAATAAAATAAATCATTATCTACATACAAACAAAATATGCTGAAGAAAATAATAAGAGAGTACCAATTAAAAGAGAAATTAATAGGAACAGAATAATATTGACAACCACATGTGGGTTGCTGTCTTATATATGTATGCTTAACTCAGTGGTTCTTAAACTTTTTTTGTCATCCCCCACTTTGGACAAGGGGGAGTTTTCAAGCCCCACCTGCCCTCATCGCCCCAACAGAACGCTAATGCCAAGCTTAACATTTTCAAATGTATTGAACATCAAGTAACATCAAGTTGTATACATTCAAACTCAATAACATAAAATAACATCAAGTTCAATAATAAATAAAATAACTGTGCAGCTGTGGTATAACTTGCCCATCCATCCATCCATTTTCTACCGCTTATTCCCTTTGGGGTCGCGGGGGGCACTGGAGCCTATCTCAGCTACAATCGGGCGGAAGGCGGGGTACACCCTGGACAAGTCGCCACCTCATCGCAGGGCCAACACAGATAGACAGACAACATTTACACTCACATTCACACACTAGGGACCATTTAGTGTTGCCAATCAACCTATCCCCAGGTGCATGTCTTTGGAGGTGGGAGGAAGCCGGAGTACCCGGAGGGAACCCACGCAGTCACGGGGAGGACATGAAAACTCCACACAGAAAGATCCCGAGCCCAGGATTGAACCCAAGACTACTCAGGACCTTCGTATTGTGAGGCAGATGCACTAACCCCTCTGCCACCGTGCTGCCTGGTATAACTTGCATCAAGTTCAATAATAAATAAAATAACTTGCATCAAGTTCAATGATAAATAAAACAAAAGTGTTATAACTTGTATCAAGTTCAATAATAAATCAAAAAGTGTTATAACTTGCATCAAGTTCAATAATAAATCAAATAAAAGTGTTATAACTTGCATCAAGTTCAATAATAAATCAAATAAAAGTGTTATAACTTGCATCAAGTTCAATAATAAATCAAATAACTTGCATCAAGTTCAAAATAAATAAAATAAAAGTGCCACTTTGCAATCTTTGCAAAAAAAAAGGAGGAGCTATGCATTTGGCAAGACAGGGCAAGTGACAGCACTTTGCCCCGGGAGAGCCACCTTGCTTCACTGTGAAACACATACTTGCCAACCCTCCCGGATTTTCCGGGAGACTCCCGAAATTCAGCGCTTCTCCCGAAAACCTCCCGGGACAAATTTTCTCCCGAAAATCTCCCGAAATTCAGGCGTACCTGAGTGACGTGTCGACAGCATGTTTTCACGTCCGCTTTCCCACAATATAAAGAGCGTGCCTGCCCAATCACGTTATAACTGTAGAATGATGGAGGGCGAGTTCTTGGTTTCTTATGTGGGTTTATTGTTAGACAGTTTAATTAACGTCCTCCCAGCACGGAAACAACACACAACAACAGCAGTCACGTTTTCGTCTACCGTAAAGCAGTTCGTCTGCCGTAAACAGCAATGTTGTGACACTCTTAAACAGGGCAATACTGCCATCTAATGTATATGCATATGTGACATTAACATCTAGGGCTTTTAGAGAGTGCAGTGCACAACTGCGCACACAACAAGGAGACGAAGCAGAATGCATCATCAGAGAGGGTGTTCAGCATGGTTAGAAAAATAATGACAGAGAATAGAACAAGGATGGACAATTCAACCCTTAACTCAACAATGAGTAGATGAGTGTTATGTGTGTGTATATGTGTAAATAAATGAACACTGAAATTCAAGTATTTCTCTTATTTATATATATATATATATATATATATATATATATATATATATATATATATATATATATATATATATATATATATATATATATATATACAGCTAGAATTCACTGAAAGTCAAGTATTTCTTATATATATATATATATATATATATATATATATATATATATATATATATATATAGCTAGAATTCACTGAAAGTCAAGTATTTCTTATATATATATATATATATATATATATATATATATATATATATATATATATATATATATATATGTATATATAGCTAGAATTCACTGAAAGTCAAGTATTTCTTATATATATATATATATATATATATATATATATATGTGTGTGTGTGTGTGTGTGTGTGTGAAATACTTCCATCCATCCATCCATTTTCTACCGCTTATTCCCTTTGGGGTCGCGGGGGGCGCTGGAGCCTATCTCAGCTACAATCGGGCGGAAGGCGGGGTACACCCTGGACAAGTCGCCACCTCATCGCAGGGCCAACACAGATAGACAGACAACATTCACACTCACATCCACACACTAGGGCCAATTTAGTGTTGCCAATCAACTTATCCCCAGGTGCATGTCTTTGGAGGTGGGAGGAAGCCGGAGTACCCGGAGGGAACCCACGCAGTCACGGGGAGAACATGCAAACTCCACACAGAAAGATCCCGAGCCCGGGATTGAACCCAAGACTACTCAGGACCTTCGTATTGTGAGGCAGATGCACTAACCCCTCTGCCACCGTGAAGCCCGTGTGAAATACTTGACTTGGTGAATTCTAGCTGTAAATATACTCCTCCCCTCTTAACCACGCCCCCACCCCCAACCACGCTCCCCACCCCCACCTCCCGAAATCGGAGGTCTCAAGGTTGGCAAGTATGGTGAAACAGCACGGCTGTATAATCAGCTCCCATTTCCTCACACAGTGTAGAGAACAGTCGCGCTTTCAGTGGTCGTGTTTTGATCAAATTTACCGCGCTCACATCTGTTAAAACCTCATTGAGTTCGGGGCTGAGCTGCCTTGACGTGAGTGCTTCCCGGTGAATGACACAGTGTGTCCAATGCGCATTTGGCGCAACCCTCTTTATTAGAGACTGCAGCTTGTTTCTTGACCCTGCCATGGTCTGTGCGCCATCAGAGCAAAAGCCCACACAGTTTTCCCATTTAAGGTCGTGTTCTTTGAGGAAACTGTCCATTATCTTGAACAGCTCATCAGCAGAGGCTCTATTTTTGATGTATTTGCAAAACAGAAAATCCTCGCACAGTGACTCGCCATTCACAAAGCGGACGTATGCGATGAACAGGCAGTCTTTATTGCTGTCAGTAGCTTCGTCCACTTGTAAAGCAAAACGACTTTCTTTTCATTTGTCTCCGAGGTGTTCCTCAAGATCACTTGCAATGTCGCATATACGTCTCGCAACTGTGTCGTTTGACAGTGGGACAGCTTTTCATTTTGCTGCGCTTGTCTCGTCAAGTTTGTTCCGCTTAGCCCCGCCCCCATTAGTTACTGTTGCTATGTCTGTCAAACTTTTGCTCCTACCTAGAAATTTAAAGCCTACAGGAAAAATAAGTAATTTACATTTATTTATATAGCGGATTTCACAGACAGAATCACAAAGTGATTTACAGTGTGTATAGAAAATGAAAGCATAGTAAAAAAAAAAAAAATCTAAAAAAAAAAAAATTAAAGTGAAATTCCCTCCCGTTCCTCGCGCCCCACCTGTCATGTCTCTATTCCCCACCAGTGGGGCGCGCCCCACACTTTGAGAAACGCTGGCTTAACTCAATACCTTCTATAGCAGCGTTTCTTGACCATAGGGCCATTGTTGGGCCGCGAGCGTCCCCTACAGGGCGGCCAAAAAAATATGTGTTTCTCAGCGGTGGTCCGTATGGGCCGCAGTCTACTCAGTTGTAATACACTTTTACACCACTTATAGCAGTAATGACAATATCACACAAACAGAAGAAGTTTGCAGCTAAAGTCATAAAGAAGTTTGTAAAATTAACTTAGTCAAGCTGTATTTTCATTTACTCTTTAATTTTATCGGCAGTTTAGTTAAGAAACATATTCATGATTAATATTATATAATATATAATATTATTAATATTATATAATATATAATATTATTAATATTATATAACATATAATATTATTACTATTATATATCATATGTATATATAATGTATCATATGTATACATCATATATCATACATCATATATTATATATCATATACTGTACATATATTATGTAAATATTACATATATGTTATATTTTATATTACTACTACGGTACATTTTTAGTCTTTTTTATACCTGCATTGTCCTTTCCATCCTTACACTTTCCATCCTTTGTAACTAAGCTACTGTGTGGAACAATTTTCCTTGTGGATCATTAAAGTTTGACTAATGTCTAATGTCTAATGTATTCATTATTAATTTATTTGAGCAAAACATAATTGTATGTAAAAAAAAAAATGCCATACTTATTTTTTCTACTCGGCCTGGCCTAAGCTCTTGGGTTTATGTGTTAAATAAATAGATGTAATTATTGAATATAATTACAATGAAAAGTAAAATAATTCATTGTAAATATTTGTGGCCCTGCGATGAGGTGGCAACTTGTCCAGGGTGTACCCCGCCTTCCGCCCGATTGTAGCTGAGATAGGCTCCAGCGCCCCCCGCGACCCCAAAGGGAATAAGCGGTAGAAAATGGATGGATGGGTGTAAATATTTGAGTGGGCCCCTGGTCCCTTCTGTAGTGGAAGAAGATGTGGGCCCCTAGGTCAAAAAGGTTAAGAACCCCTGTTCTATAGAAAATGTAGACTTCTCAAAACCTTGAATGTACTTTGTTTTATTCCAAAAATAAATTATTCACATTTTCTATACTAACATTACAAAAACAACATTTTTGTCTAAAAAAAAATATCGCTCGGGTATAATACATTAACTATTTTGAATTGTATTTCTTTCACTTGAGGAAAATATTTACATGTAATATATTTTGTCCTGGACAAAGTGGCTGGGGAAAGGGAAGTCTGGGCTTCCCTGCTGAGGCTGCTGCCCCCGCGACCCTACCTCGGATAAGCGGTAGAAGATGGATGGATGGATGGATGGATATTTTGTCCTCCATCCATCCCATTTTCTTATTTTTGATTGATTGACTGATATATTTTTATTTCAAATATGCATAAAAACAAGAGCAAGCCTGATCCAATACAGTGCTATCGCCTTAACACCCATTATAACAAAATGAAAACAATGGAGAATAAAAAACGAAAACAAGTGAGCATTGGACTTTTTTTTTTTTTTTTTTTTTACATATTTGAAAAGGAGTGAGAAGAAGTTTACACTTATATAATCCCACCCCTTTTCTTTAAATCACAAATTACTCTGAGCTAGAACTACCTGTTCACTCTATGTACAAACTTAATGAACTTGTATATTAGAGATGCGCGGATAGGCAATTATTTCATCCGCAACCGCATCAGAAAGTCGTCAACCATCCGCAATCCACCCGATCTAACATTTGATCAGAACCGCATCCGCCCGCATCCGCCCGTTGTTATATATCTAATATAGACGATGCAAGGCATTAGTGAGGTTATAAAGCTTTTGCCTGTTAAAGAAAGGAGACTGATCCAATGCAGTACAGACATTCGCGTGCCACGCTGTCACGACCCAGACGCACACCAGTGCGCAATCATATGGGAGCCGCGCTGAGCGCACCTCCAAGCGCGTCTCGCTGCAGGCGACGGCCGGGTATATGGGCCCGACGCTCCAGCGCCATCCATTTTCAGGGCTAGTTGATTCGGCAGGTGGGTTGTTACACACTCCTTAGCGGGTTCCAACTTCCATGGCCACCGTCCTAGCTGCTGTCTATATCAACCAGGGTGAGCCCCACCCCTTTCGTGAGCGCACTGCGCGCGGAGTGACCCCTGTTACGCGCCCCCGGCAACAGGGGTGGCGGGCAGGTAAGCTGCGCGGGCGGAGCGCGCGGAGTGACCCCTGTTACGAGCCCCCGGCCACGGGGGTGGCGGGCAGGTAAGCTGCTTACCTGCTGCGCGTGACGCCGGCCGCGGCGAAGGCGGACGAGGCGGGGTGTCGGTGCGGTGGGCGCGGTGGTGACCCTGGACGTGCGTCGGGCCCTTCTCGCGGATCGCCTCAGCTACGGCTCCCGGTGGGGCCCTCTCGGGGGAAGGGGCCTTGGTCCCGGACCCCGGCGAGGCGTCCCTTCTCCGCTCCGTAAAAGTGTCCATCTCTTTTTTTTTTTTTCTTCTGTTGTGGCATATGCTGCAGGTGCCTGCTCGTTTTTCGTATGTGGGTAACAACATTTAACTATGTATATATATTTCCGAATTGGTTTAACTGCCACCCGCCTGAATCTATTTAAAATCTAATTTTTTTTAACCACCCGACCCGACCCGACCCGCGGATAAAATCTAATTTTTTTAAATTTCATCCGCCCGATCCGCGGATAATCCGCGGACTCCGCGGTTGTGCCCGCAAACCGCGCATCTCTATTGTATATACGTACATTATAGATGTATACATACACTACACACATACATAGCCACACCTGAATTGCCATTCAATAAACTATTTTAGGATACCCCTGAAAGACATATTTTTAATAACACCACCCTAGAACATTTTGAGTTTCCTCAGACAAAGAGTTGTTTATTAATGTAATATTTGCCGAGTCGGCAAGGATTTGAAAGTTGTTTTTTTTATATAACTTTCACTTTTTTATAAAAACGACTTGTTGATGTACAACAACATTTGACATGTAAACAAAAGGCTCCATAAAAAGTCCTATAAGGTTGCATTGACAGGAGTCAGGTAACACTCCGGTACGGTAGGTGGCGACATGCACTAAAAGCGGTGGCGGCGAGCCGCCATAAAAAAAAATAGACAAAGAAGAAGAAAACGAAGAAGAAGAAGAAAAAAGCCGAAAAAAAGGCTACAAGAAGAATAACAAAAATGACAAATAATAATTCTGACATTATGATGGCCCGGGACTCTGCCAATGAAGATATCTTTGACTGCATTGTCATGGCGGATGAAAAGTGAGTTGCTGTTTTCAATGTTAGAAAGTGTCGTCTTGTTCTTTAACATTCCGTTGCTATGACGGTCACGGTGCGCAGTATGAAAGGTACGTTTCGTTAGGTGCCTCGGCATTAGGGTCACGGTTCGAACGTACCTCTGTATTGGGGTCACGGTTCAGTACATACCTCGGTATTATGGTTACGGTTCGGTACCTACCTCAGCATTACAATCACGGTTTGTTATGTACCTCGATATTTGGGTCACGGTTTGGTACGTACCTTGGTTTGATTGATTGACTGAAACTTTTATTAGTAGATTGCACAGTACAGTACATATTCCGTACAATTGACCACTATATGGTAACACCCGAATACGTTTTTCAACTTGTTTAAGTCGGGGTCCACGTTAATCAATTCATGGTAATGGTAATTAATGATATAATGGTTACGGTATGGTACGTACCTCGATATTATTATTCAATACCTACATCAGTATTACAATCACTGTTTGATACGTACCTCGATATTTGGGTCACGGTTTGGTACGTACCTTGGTGTAATGGTTACGGTTTGGTACGTACTTTGGTGTAATGGTTACGGTTTGGTACGTACTTTGGTGTAATGGTTACGGTTTGGTACGTAAATGGTAAATGGGTTATACTTGTATAGCGCTTTGGTACTCGACGCGCTTTGACACTATTTCCACATTTACCCATTCACACACACTGATTGCGGGAGCTGCCATGCAAGACCTTAACCACGACTCATCAGGAGCAAGGGTTGAAGTGTCTTGCTAACCCCTAACCCTAACCCAAGGGCACAACATACGTGACGAGGTTGGTAGAAGGTGGGGATTGAACCAAGAACCCTCAGGTTGCTGGCACGGCCACTCTCCCAACTGCGCCACGGTTGGTGTAGTGGTTACGGTTTAGTACGTACCTTGGTGTAATGGTTATGGTTTAGTACGTACCTTGGTGTAATGGTCACGTTTGGTACGTACTTTGGTGTAATGGTTACGGTTTGGTACGTACCTTGGTGTAATGGTTATGGGTTAGTACGTATCTTTGTATAATGGTCACGGTTTGGTACGTACCTTGGTGTAATGCTTACAGTTTGGTACGTACTTTGGTGTAATGGTTACGGTTTGGTACGTACCTTGGTGTAATGGTTATGGTTTAGTATTTACCGTATTTTCCGCACCATTAGCCGCACCTAAAAACCACAAATTTACTCAAAAGCTGACAGTGCGGCTTTTAACCCGGTGCGCTTTATATATGGATAAATATTAAGATTCATTTTCATAAAGTTTCGATCTCGCAACTTCGGTAAACAGCCGCCATCTTTTTTCCCGGTAGAACAGGAAGCGCTTCTTCTTCTACGCAAGCAACCGCCAAGGTAAGCACCCGCCCCCATAGAACAGGAAGCGCTTCTTCTTCTACTGTAAGCAACCACCCGCCCCCGGAAGAAGAAGAGAAGCGCGCGGATTTTCGTTTCATTTCCTTTGTGTGTTTACATCTGTAAAGACCAGACCACAAAATGGCTCCTACTAAGCGACACGCGTATAACGCAGAATTTAAACTTAAGGCAATAAGTCATGCCGAAGAACACGGAAATAGAGCAGCAGCAAGAGAATATAACATAAATTAATCAATGGTGCGTAGGTGGAGGAAGCAAGAAGATGACCTGCGCCAGGTAAAGAAGACAAAACAGAGTTTCCGAGGGAACAAAGCAAGATGGCAACTGTTGGAGGACAAACTCGAACAGTGGGTTGTTGAGCAGAGAGCAGCAAGCAGAAGTGTCAGCACCATCACTATTCGAATGAAGGCAACAACGCTAGCAAGCGAACTTCACCTGGATGATTTTAAAGGTGGTGCTTCTTGGTGTTTCCGGTTCATGAAAAGACGCTTATAGACTACGGTGTCGTCACGGACTACAAAGGCGGACTCGCACAATTTTTCAGGATTTATAGAGATCCCAAATACAGATCAGCAGGTACCAGAAGGTAAGAAAAGTTGTGTTTGCATAATATTGCGAAACAAAGTGCCAGATAATATGTTTTACCTTATACACACACTTTTCAATTCGGACACCGAAGACGAAGAATTCGAAGGATTTACGAATGAAGAATAACTTCAGAAAGTGAGCGCTATGTTTATTTTGTGTGTTGTGACATTAACGTTCGAGCAACATTATGTTGCTATTGCTCTGCACTATTTTGAATTTTACTATGTTTGTGATTGCACATTTGCGTACATTTTGGGACAGAGTTGTTAGAACGCTGGTTTTTAATATATTATTAAAGTTTGACTGACCTATCTGACTGTTTTTTTGACATTCCCTTTAGCGCAGCGTAGGCGCGGCTTATAGTCCGGGGCGGCTTATAGGTGGACAAAGTTTTGAAATATGCCATTCATTGAAGGTGCGGCTAATAACCCGGGGCGGCTTATAGTGCGGAAAATACGGTACCTTGTTATAATGGTCACAGTTTGGTACGTACCTTGGTATAATGGTCATGGTTTGGTACGTACCTTGGTGTAATGGTTACGGTTTGGTATGTACCTTGGTGTAATGTCACGGTTTGGTACGTACCTTGGTGTAATGGTTTTGGTTTAGTACGTATCTTCGTATAATGGTCACGGTTTGGTACGTACCTTGGTGTAATGGTTACAGTTTGGTACGTACTTTGGTGTAATGGTTACGGTTTGGTACGTACCTTGGTCTAATGGTTTTGGTTTAGTATTTACCTTGTTATAATGGTCACAGTTTGGTACGTACCTTGGTATAATGGTCACGGTTTGGTACGTACCTTGGTGTAATGGTTACGGTTTGGTATGTACCTTGGTGTAATGTCACGGTTTGGTACGTACCTTGGTGTAATGGTTTTGGTTTAGTACGTATCTTCGTATAATGGTCACGGTTAGGTACGTACCTTGGTGTAATGGTTACAGTTTGGTACGTACTTTGGTATAATGGTCACGGTTTGGTACGTACCTTGGTGTAATGTCACGGTTTGGTACGTACCTTGGTGTAATGGTTTTGGTTTAGTACGTATCTTCGTATAATGGTCACGGTTTGGTACGTACCTTGGTGTAATGGTTACAGTTTGGTACGTACTTTGGTGTAATGGTTACGGTTTGGTACGTACCTTGGTCTAATGGTTATGGTTTAGTACTTACCTTGTTATAATGGTCACAGTTTGGTACGTACCTTGGTATAATGGTCACGGTTTGGTACGTACCTTGGTGTAATGGTTACGGTTTGGTACGTACCTTGGTGTAATGGTTATGGTTTGGTACGTACCTTGGTATAATGGTCACGGTTTGGTACGTACCTTGGTGTAATGGTTATGGTTTAGTACGTATCTTTGTATAATGGTCACGGTTTGGTACGTACCTTGGTGTAATGGTTACAGTTTGGTACGTACTTTGGTGTAATGGTTACGGTTTGGTACGTACCTTGGTCTAATGGTTATGGTTTAGTACTTACCTTGTTATAATGGTCACAGTTTGGTACGTACCTTGGTGTAATGGTCACGGTTTGGTTCGTACCTTGGTATAATGGTCACGGTTTGGTACGTACCTTGGTGTAATGGTCACGGTTTGGTACGTACCTTGGTGTAATGGTTACGGTTTGGTACGTACCTTGGTGTAATGGTTGCGGTTTAGTACGTACCTTGGTATAATGGTCACGGTTTGGTACGTACCTTGGTGTAATGGTTGCGGTTTAGTACGTACCTTTGTGTAATGGTTACGGTTTAGTACGTACCTTGGTATAATGGTCACGGTTTGGTACGTACCTTGGTGTAATGGTTACGGTTTGGTACGTACCTTGGTGTATTGGTTACGGTTTGGTACGTAAATGGTAAATGAGTTATACTTGTGTAATGGTTACGGTTTAGCACATACCTTGGTATAATGGTTACGGTTTGATACGTACCTTGGTATAATGGTCACGGTTTGGTACGTACCTTGGTATAATGGTCACAGTTTGGTACGTATCTTGCTATAATGGTCACGGTTTTGTACGTACCTTGGTGTAATGGTTACGGTTTGGTATGTACTTTGGTGTAATGGTTACGGTTTGGTACGTACCTTGGTGTAATAGTTACAGTTTGGTACGTACCTTGGTATAATGGTTACGGTTTGGTACATACCTTGGTATAATGTTTACGTTTCGGTAACACGTCTTAATTGGAACTGATGCAACCTCCAAAGGCCAAAGTTGTCGCCGCCTGGTAACACCAAAACCTCAACAATTGAATGTGCTGAATCATCACCCTCTGCCCGCAGGTTCCGCGGCGACGGGTACCATGATGGCTTTCAGATAGGGACCGACCAGGGGCTGCAAATCGGCCGAAGACACGGGGCTTCTCATGGGGCGAAACTCTTCACCGAGGTGAGGTATGCTACTTTTCTATGAGCCGATGCTAAGCTTCATAGGCCGCGTGTATCAAAGAGGAAATGACGACGTTGGTACCTCGAGATACGAGTGCGTCAGCTTCTGAGTTTTTCACGATACAAGTTGTCGACTGATTGTTACGCTCGAGGTTGCGAGTAAAAATTGGGGTGAAGAGCTAACTTGGAGAAGCAGTTGGAGTGTAGCAATGCTAGTCTGCATCATACTGAAGCAGAAAGAGTTCATAACGCCAGCCGAGGACATTAAAATAATATCGGATGGTGTGTTTGACAGAAAACTACCTGGAAGGAAAACACAGAAGAAGGAAATACTGTACATTATTGTTGTTTTGTACGATATTTCCAATGTAAAAGCGTGCTTTTATATTTTCATGTTACAGCAAGACAATCATGAATGCGAACAAAGTTAAGCGGATATTCCCCGGGTCAAGTTAGACTTAATTCAACACCAAGATTGAGGTCACGTTATGTATTTGTATCATTCAAACCCTGTGGAAATTAGAGAACATTCAAAATGTTGTTTGTATTTATTTGAAGATTTAATTTCATCCTTGAAAAAGAACCTTTCAAATACCCTATTTTCCAGACTATGGAGCGCACTCAACAAATTTTAGGAGGAAAAAAATATGTTTCCATATATTAGTTGCACCGGACTATAAGCCGCAGATGTATACGTTGTAAAATTAGTTATTTACACAGAAATATTCTGTCAATGTTTATACCTTAATTGTTGCCAAACGGTGTCTGTAACACAACAGTAAAACGGCTGATCCAACAAAACAGAAGTTCTCGTCATGGACCCACTCGCTGCGCAAGCTAGCTCTTTAATCAGCTAAAGAGACTCAATAACTCCACGGTGGCGTTTTGGTGAATTTACTGAGGAATTTGTGAGAGTGAAACAATACAAAAAGAATGCCATCGTAAGTTAATAATACTAACACAGACACTCGTGAACGTGTTAGCCTAATAGCTAATGCTAACGACGCTAGTTTTATTACATTATGATAGCACGTACAAATATGCATGAAAACACTCCCACAGACATCCCACATGGGGCGCTTCAGTAAGTAAGAATTGTTTTAGTTGTATTGTAAAACTTACAAATGTTGCTTGGAGTGATGAATGAAGAATAGAAAACGCTATGGACTGCTAGGAGACGGAACGGCACTTTTTCGACCTGTTAAAAGAGCAAAATGCGGTTGAAAGCTCAGTGTAAACAGAAGGGCAATGCAGCGCTGCAGCACCTGCAGTGAGAAAACTTGTCCAAAAGATGGCGCCATGCAGTAGCACAAATAATAACTCACCTTTTTGTTTGTTTGCTTGTTTTTAAAAAAAAACAACTATTTACATCAAGATAAATTCACAAATTAGCCGCATCGTGTTACCTTGTTACAGACACCGTTTGGAAACAATTAAGGTAGGTTAAAAAAACATTTACAGAATATTTCTGTGTAAATAAATCATTTCACAACGTATATATCTGTGATTTATAATCTGGTGCGGTTAATCTTTGTAAAAATATTTTTCTTCTAAGATTTAGTGGGTGCAGCTTATAGCCTGGAAAATACAGTATAGACTTGCAGTGTGTATTTAAAATGTTGATGGGGGGAGTTTTGAAGTTGTTTTCGAGTTGTTTTCCCAGTAGCCGCATCTTGCACGCGTTTTTTCCTCTTCAGAATCCTAAAAAAAAAATCATGTGTTCTTGTCTTACATAAGAATTGTAAATCCAGCCATCCATTTTCTACCGCTTGTCCCTCCCGGGTTCGCTGGAGCCTATCCTGATAGGCAAAATTCCCCCCCATAAAAAGTCCAGTTTCCCTTACTTTATATTAGCAAGTCAAGTTGTACTAAGCTGCTAACTTCTTCTATGATCTATTTGTTTACATCTGATCTTTTGTGCCCTGACAGATTTCCTTTTATCATGGCTTTGCTGTTACATGGAAGTGTCTTCTTCAACGCAGAGTAGACAACAAACTAAAGTAAGTTATTTCGTATGGATAACCAAAAGCAGTTATTTCGGGACTCGTTTGAAAGATGGCAGCGCGGATTGGGATATTGGGATCGTTGTTCACTATGTACGTCTGTGTTATGGTTACGGTTCGGTACATACCTCGGTATTACAATCCCTTTTGGAAACTTACCTCAATGTTTGGGTCACAGGTTGGTATGTACCATGGTATAATGGTTATGTTTTCGGTATGTACTTCGATATTATGGTTTCGGTTCAGTACTTGAGGTTGCGGTTCAGTACATACCTTGACATTAGGATCACGTTTCGGTATGTAACTTGGTATTATGGTTATAGTTCAGTACCTACGTCGATATTGGGGTTGTGGTTCAGTATGTACCTCTGTTATGGTTACAGCTCGGTACGTACTTCGGTATTACGATCCCTTTTTGAAACTTACCTCAATGTTTGGGTCACAGGTTGGTATGTACCATGGTATAATGGTTATGTTTTCGGTTCAGTACTTGGGGTTGCGGTTCAGTACATACCTTGACATTAGGATCACGTTTCGGTATGTAACTTGGTATTATGGTTATAGTTCAGTACCTTCCTCGATATTGGGATTGTGGTTCAGTATGTACCTCTGTACGTACCTCGGTGTTACAACCAATGGTTGATACTTACCTCGATATTTGGGGACATGTGAAATGCCCGCCAAAACGCGGAAGTCCGCATTTTTAAACCCTTATTTTTGCGTCAAAATATCACTTCCGCGTTTTTTCAAGGAACTATTGTAGCGTGTAAGGACGGGAGTCAAAGGAGTGTCAAAAGATGGAACTAATTGTTTTAATGACATTCAGACTTTGTTTTGTTTGGAACGCTGTATAACAATAACAAAAGTTCCGTGAGTGAATTATATAAACCCACTACAATAGGATCCAAACAAAACTTGTTCAACGCTGGCCTAAGCCGCAGGTACTCGCTGTTCCTTTTACCTAAACGTCGCACCAAACTGCAGGACAGGAAGACGATCAGGAGCACTGAGACAAGTTTGCTAGTTAGCTTTGTGTAGCTAGCATACTGTTCACTCTCCAAGCCACAATGTTGACGGTTTTCTACTTTGCTGCTAATCATATTTGGATGATTACAATCCCAACACTGTATTATGGATGCGGTTTGGTACGTGCCTCGGTATTATGGTTATGGTTCAGTACGTACCTCGATATTGGGGTCCAGGCTCGGTACGTACCTCGATATTTGGGTCAAGGTTCGTTACGTACATCCGTATTATAGTTACGGTTCAGTACGTACCTCAATATTATGGATGCGGTTCGGTACGTACCTCGGTATTATGGTTACGGTTTAGTACCTACCTCGGTATTATGGCTACGGTTCAGTACGTACAGTACCTCGGTATTATGGTTATGGTTCGGTACGTACCTTGTTATTATGGTTACTGTTCGATACGTACCTCGGTATAATGGTTACGGTTCGGTACGTACCTCGGTATTATGGTTACGGTTTAGTACCTACCTCGGTATTATGGTTACGGTTCAGTACGTACAGTACCTCGGTATTATGGTTACGGTTCGGTACGTACCTTGTTATTATAGTTACTGTTCGATACGTACCTCGGTATAATGGTTACGGTTCAGTACGTACCTCGGTATTATGGTTACGGTTTAGTACCTACCTCGGTATTATGGTTACGGTTCAGTACGTACAGTACCTCGGTATTATGGTTACGGTTCAGTACGTACCTCAATATTATGGTTACGGTTCGGTACGTACCTCGTTATTATGGTTACGGTTCGGTACGTACCTCGTTATTATGGTTACTGCTCGGTACGTATCTCGTTATTATGGATGCGGTTCGGTACGTACCTTGGTATTATGGTTATGGTTCAGTCGGTACCTTGATATTGGGGTCCAGGCTCGGTACGTACCTCGATATTTGGGTCAAGGTTCGGTACGTACCTCCGTGTTATAGTTACGGTTCAGTACGTACCTCAATATTATGGTCACGGTTCAGTATGTACCTCGGTATTATGGTTATGGTTCAGTACGCACCTCGGTGTTATGGTTATGGTTCAGTACGTACCTCGGTATTATGGATGCGGTTCGGTACGTACCTCGGTATTATGGTTACGGTTTAGTACCTACCTCGGTATTATGGTTACGGTTCAGTACGTACAATACCTCGGTAGTATGGTTACGGTTCGGTACGTACCTCGTTATTATGGTTACTGTTCGGTACGTACCTCGTTATTATGGTTACGGTTCGATACGTACCTCGGTATAATGGTTACGGTTCGGTACGTACCTTGGTATTATGGTTACGGTTTAGTACCTACCTCAGTATTATGGTTACGGTTCAGTACGTACAGTACCTCGGTATTATGGTTACGGTTCGGTACGTACCTCGATATTATGGTTACGGTTCGGTACGTACCTCGGTATTATGGTTACGGTTCGATACGTACCTCGGTATAATGGTTACGGTTCGGTACGTACCTCGATGTTATGGATGCGGTTTGGTATGTTCCTCATTATTATGGTTACGGTTCGATACGTACCTCGTTATTATGGTTACGGTTCGGTACGTACGTCGTTATTATGGTTACGGTTTAGTACCTACCTCGGTATTATGTTACGGTTCAGTACGTACAGTACCTCGGTATTATGGTTACGGTTCGGTACGTACCTCGTTATTATGGTTACGGTTCGGTACGTACCTCGTTATTATGGTTACTGTTCGGTACATACCTCGTTATTATGGTTACGGTTCGATACGTACCTCGGTATAATGGTTACGGTTCGGTACGTACCTTGATGTTATGGATGCGGTTCGGTACGTACCTCGTTATTATGGTTACGGTTCGATACGTACCTCGGTATAAGGGTTACGGTTCGGTACGTACCTCGATATTTGGGTCAAGGTTCGGTACGTACCTCCGTATTATGGTTACGGTTCTGTATGTACTTCGATATTGAGGTCCAGGTTCAGTACGGACTTTGATATTGAGGTCCAGGTTCAGTACGTACTTCAATATTGGGGTCCAGGTTCGGTACGTACCTTGGTATTTTGGTTACAGTTCAGGACGTACTTCGATATTGGGGTCCAGGTTCGGTACGTACCTCGGTACGATAAGTGAACAAATTGCCAAGACCTAAAATTGTTTGACTTTTGAGCTTTAATGATTCCTAATTAAGCTTCAAAAGCCGACATCCTGGTGTGTAAAAAGCAGTGTGCTGATGAGTTTGTTGTGCACAAACTTCTACTTTGTTTTCTTTCTCCATGTGTCAGAAAACGGCTGAAAGCCGTCGTGTCTCTTCTGGACTTGATCCAGAATTGCAGCTATGAAGACCCACAATCTACTAAGCTACAGGAGGATGTGGACAGGCTTCGAGGCAAATTCAAGCAGGTACGTACATTTCACTACTGTGACTCTTTGAGTAGTCTAGGGCAGGTGAGAAACTATAAGTACGTCATCAGGGGACATCTCTGCGCTGCTGACCCGTCTCCGCTCGGGATGGTCTCCTGCTGGCCCCACTATGGACTGGACTCTCACTATTATGTTAGATCCACTATGGACTGGACTCTCACTATTATGTTAGATCCACTATGGACTGGACTTTCACAATATTATGCTAGACCCACTCGACGTCCATTGCATCCGGTCTCCCCTAGGGGGTCACCCACATCTGCGGTCCTCTCCAAGGTTTCTCATAGTCATTCATATTGACATCCCACGGGGTTGTGAGTTTTTCCTTGCCCTTATGTGAGCTCTGAACCGAGGATGTCGTTGTGGCCTGTGCAGCCCTTTGAGACACTTGTGATTTAGGGCTATATAAATAAACATTGATTGAATGATTGATTGATCAGTTATGAATACCTGCCATTGTTGCCAAGTCTGCTTATTACAAGCAACGTTCTTTATGCTTTTTCTAAAGTCGCCTGCAAACTTCATGAGTTGCGGTGTTGTGGTCTTTTTGGCTTGTTTTTGAGCGAGCAGTTACTTATTTGGGCTTACGTTTCTGTCCACACAACAGGCATGTGATTTTTCCGTCTAAAGTCGGAATTCCGTCTTTTTTAATCTCAGGGAAAAAAAGAAAATTATCTCCCGTTTTTCCGGGTTTTTTTCGACCCTAAATCAAGATTCGAGACGTAGTTTATATTACGCCGTAGTTGATTGGTCAATATGTTCCTTGTGACCAATCAGGACATCTGTTATGAATGATGACGTTAATAACGTCATCATTCATAATGGCTATTACCGCCATTTTCCATATGCAAACGATGTCGGTTCTCGAGAGAAAAGACGCTTTACGAGTAAAAGAAATTGATAAACATGTCAAAAATAAGTTTCGATGGGACTGGATGGAAAGGGAAATCACTGATACTGTTGGGAAGAAGGAAGTTACGACTTCATACCTGCCAAATACTCCGGTTTTCCCGTAATTAGTACTCCGGCTTCCTCCCACTTCCAAAGACATGCACCTGGGGCTAAGTTGATTGGCAACACTAAATTGGCCCTAGTGTGTGGATGTGAGTGTGAATGTTGTCTGTCTATCTGTGTTGGCCCTGCGATGAGGTGGCGACTTGTCCAGGGTGTACCCCGCCTTCCGCCCGATTGTAGCTGAGATAGGCTCCAGCGCCCCCCGCGACCCCAAAGGGAATAAGCGGTAGAAAATGGATGGATGGATGCATAGTACGGTTTTCATCAACCTATTCCGGGTTACGGTTGCAGTGATAAAAAATACGGTTTTTCATTAATTAAAAAAAAATAAAAAAAATTTAAGTTTTATTCACGAAATCGCGTAACAACAATGACAATCGACACTGCTTCCCGTAACTTCCTATCGAGCCATTCCGAAGGCCATGCGCGAGGCTATTTATAGCACCGCTGCCAAGCACGAGGCACCAGTTGCCATTGTTTCCAAACGAGCGAACGATCATGGAATCAGCCGGAGAAAAATCGCAAACGAGTCTTAAACCGAAAAGAAAACTGCAGTCATTCCGTGAAGAATATTCAAAAGCCTATCCGGGAATAATTATCCGTTCCAAAAAGGGTGAAAACTACGCGAATTGCACCTTGTGCAGACAAGATTTTTCGATCGGACACGGAGGAATTAGCGATGAAAAAGACCACGTTGGGACAAAAAAACACAAATCTAATGCCGTTGCTAGTGATACAAGTGGAAAACTTTCAACGTTTTTCGTCGCCCAAACAGATTCTTTGGATGTGATAAATGCCAAAGTTTTATTTACGGAGGCAATAATTGAGCATGGACTTCCAATCGCACTGGCTGATCACATGGGACAGTTATTTCGGAAAATGTTTCCCGACTCGAAAATCGCCCAAAAATATGGATTTGGTCGAACCAAAACATCAAACATAATTCAGTGTCTTGGAACAGAATCCTCAAAAAGTATCGCCGATGTCATGAAGACGGAACCATTTAGCATGTCGACTGACGGCAGCACCGATTATGACGATGTAAAACTGTACCCCATTCGTGTTCGATATTTCGATGACGACATTGGAAAAGTATTGTCAGTACTTCTGTCTTTGAGGGAATGCAATACGGCTTCCACAGGCGAAAACATTTACAAAATACTCGCGGAAGAAATAGACTCAAACGAAATTCCTTGGCAGAATTTGGTTTGCTTTGCTGCCGATAATGCTGCAGTGATGATGGGATCTAAAAAGGGTGTTGCAGCTTTCATTACGGAAATGTCTCCTTCGGTTTACATCGCCGGTAAGTACAGTTCGTAGCATAAAAAAACTCACAAAACATAACATTTTAAGTAAATCTTTTATTACATAAACAATAAATCAAATCAAAAATAATTTCTGTGTACAGTATATCTTTTTATTTGTGATAACGATAACATGTTCAAAACAAAATAATTTCAAACTATTGAAGTTAGCTTACAGAATAAACATGTCAATCAACCCATATGATTTTTGCTGTAATATTTTGTTTTGAAAGGTCACTGTGACTGATAGAAAAGTGATGGTTTTAGCAACATTTTAACCTGTCTGAATGCTAATAATCATTTTGCGTCAGGGGGCGAATTGAACCCCCCACCAGGACTTTGTCCTGGACCTACCGGGGCCTGCGGCCCCTGGACCCTGGCTACTAGGTTTTTCTGATTTCAAATGTTGGCAGGTATGCGACTTTGTTCGGTGATTTTATTCGGAAAATCGATCGTCCCGGAAAGGTTTTGTGCACGTGGTGTCATGATAATATTGACTATGGATCACGAGGTTTCAAGGCTTTGGAAGTACATGCAAAACGCCAAAAACATATGAAACAACTTGAAGCAAGGTATGTTCTATTAATGATGTTTTCATGTCTTTAAACACTAAAATATTTTCTTCAAATGGTGCTGTCTTTGTTAAATTGGTGAAAAACCAGGAGAAAAACCCTGGACCTGGCTGGGGGCCTTCGTCCCCCAGACCCCCGGAAATGTTTTCAGTCTTTTTCATTGTGGTCAAATCACATGCCTGACACAACAAAGTACACACTGGCTGTTGATACAGTAGTACGTCAACCGAAGACCTCAATTGTTTTCATGACTCAAAACACCACAATTTAAATATGGAACATGTCCTTTCTAAAGAAAATCTAAATTTTAGACAACAAATATTGTCTGGAAAAACATTACAGTAGCACGTGCGTACGTCATTCGCTTTTGGCAATGCTGTTTTGGTGATCATAGTGTTTTATCGGCGGCCGGATTTTTTATGCATCAGTAGACAACAGTGCACAAACAATAGGCTATACACAGTCGTGGTCAAAAGTTTACATACACTTGTAAAGAGCACAATTGTCACGGCTGTCTTGAGTTTCCAATCATTTCTACAACTCTTATTTTTTTGTGATAGAGTGATTGGAGCACATACACAAAAAACATTCATGAAGTTTGGTTCTTTTATGAATTTACGACCAAATCTGCTGGGTCAAAAGTATACATACAGCAATGTTAATATTTGGTTAGTGAAGTGAATTATATTTATATAGCGCTTTTCTCTCGTGAGTCAAAGCGCTTTTACATAGTGAAACCCAATATCGAAGTTACATTTAAACCAGTGTGAGTGGCACTGGGAGCAGGTGGGTAAAGTGTCTTGCCCAAGGACACAACGGCAGCGACTAGGATGGCGGAAGCGGGGATCGAACCTGGAACCCTCAAGTTGCTGGCACGGCCACGCTACCAACCGAGCTATACCGCCCCACCTTACATGTTACGTGTCCCTTGGCAAGTTTCACTGCAATAAGGCGCTTTTGGTAGCCATCCCCAAGCTTCTGCTTGAATTTTTGACCACTCCTCTTGACAAAATGTATGCAGTGTTGGTTTTCTGATATGGACTTGTTTCTTCAGCATTGTCCACACGTTTAAGTCAGGACTTTGGGAAGGCCATTCTAAAACCTTAATTCTAGCCTGATTTAGCCATTCCTTTACCACTTTTTGACGTGTGTTTGGGGGTCACTGCGCCCAAGACCCAACCTCCGGGCTGATGATTTTAGGTTGTTTTGAAGAATTTGGAGGTAATCCTCCTTTTTCATTGTCCCATTTACTCTCTGTAAAGCACCAGTTCCATTGGCAGCAAAACAGGCCCAGAGCATAATACTACCACCACCATGCTTGACGGTAGGAATGGTGTTCCTGGGATTAAAGGCCTCACCTTTTCTCCTACAAACATATTGCTGGGTATTGTGGCCAAACAGTTCAATTTTTCTTTCATCTGACCACGGAACTTTCCTCCAGAAGGTCTTATCTTTGTCCATGTGATGTCAGATGAAACAAAAATACTGTACTTGAAGTGCCAAAGACTACTTCCATGCCAGCACTTCTTCCTTTCTTTGTACCGTACAGTTTTTCAATACCAAAAACAACAATACAAACCCAGTGTTAAAAAATACTACAGTAACGACAAATATGTTTACTCTCATTGTTATTAATATATATAATGATTACACCCCTCAGCATTCCCGGTGGGCATTACATTTGTTTTAAGTTGCATTAAAATGATTTTAAGGAGATTTGCCGATACATGCAGAAAGCCTGATTTTGAGAGCTGATGTTTTTGGTTCCGTTTAGGTCTGTTCCATCCTCGGCATCCAAACGGACTTCAGGGATTACAGAAAACTCGCTCAAGGGGCTACCTTCTAAATCTTTTCGGAGAAGGACCAAGAGCTCGGCCAATGTCCGTGAGTAGGAAAGAAGGGTCTTCTTCAGTTCTTTTAGTCCCACATCCAAACCCTTTTCAGAACCATTATCACAGATCTCAGGCACGATCAACAGTACTCACTGGGCCAGAACCAGTTCTCTTGATCGAGTCAAAGACCTGTTCGTCTGTTTCTGGTACCAGAGTTTACTCACGAGTAATGACTTCGTCAACACCGGAAGGCCATTTTGGACACAATGTCAGTATTGATGGTCAAACTAGCTCTCCTTTCGTGAGTCTAAGGAATCATTGTTGAACATGAATAATGACAACCACAGCAGGACTTTGGTTTACGACGCTTGAAATGCAGCGCCTTTCTCAACATGCATGGACAGTCAACTGAAATAATTAAAAATAATTGTTTTTTTATCAGATTGCTGTCAGCATACCAGCGTTTGGTTTTGTTCTCGCCCACAGTCCTTGCAGGAGGAACCTCTTCCACACGTCTTGGTTCACTACCACCGCTTCAAACTGCCGCGCACGTTTTACAGTACCAAGCGCCAATGTTTCACGCGACACATTTCATGGGAGGGACAGGAAGTAGTCGGCTTCAGAACACAGGAAACGTTTAGGGAATTTGCCGTGGAAGTTGAGATTTGTTACGCACGTGTAAAATTACGTGTAATATTACGTGTAATATTGTGGGGTCACATATTACGTGTAATATTGTGACTTCACATATTACGTGTAATAATGTGACTTCACATATTACGTGTAATATTGTGACTTCACATATTACGTGTAATATTTGACTTGACATATTACGTGTAATATTGTGACTTCACATATTACGTGTAATAATGTGACTTCACATATTACGTGTAATATTGTGACTACTCAGTGGCCTAGTGGTTAGAGTGTCCGTCCTGAGATCGGTAGGTTGGGAGTTCAAATCCCGGCCGAGTCATACCAAAGACTATAAAAATGGGACCCATTACCTCCCTGCTTGGCACTCAGCATCAAGGGTTGGAATTGGGGGTTAAATCACCAAAATGATTCCCGGGCGCAGCCACCGCTGCTGCCCACTGCTCCCCTCACCTCCCAGGGGGTGATCAAGGGTGATGGGTCAAATGCAGAGAATAATTTCGCCACACCTAGTGTGTGTGTGACAATCATTGGTACTTTAACTTTTAACTTTTAACTTCATATATTACGTGTAATATTGTGACTTCACATATTACGTGTAATATTGTGACTTCACATATTACGTGTAATATTGTGACTTCACATATTACGTGTAATATTTTGGGGTCACATATTACGTGTAATATTGTGACTTTCAAGTATTACGTGTAATATTGTGACTTCACGTATAACGTGTAATATTGTGACTTCAAATATTACGTGTAAAATATTGTGACTTCACATATTACGTGTATTATTGTGACTTCATGTATTAGGTGTAATATTGTGACTTCACGTTTTACGTGTAATATTGTGACTTCACCTATTGCGTGTAATATTGTGACTTCACATATTACGTCTAATATTGTGGTGTCATATATTACGTGTAATATTGTGACTTCACATATTTTGTGTAATATTGTGACTTCACGTATTAGGTGTAATATTGTGACTTTACGTTTTACGTGTAATATTGTGACTTCACCTATTGCGTGTAATATTGTGACTTCACATATTACGTCTAATATTGTGGTGTCATATATTACGTGTAATATTGTGACTTCACATATTACGTGTAATAATGTGACTTCACATATTACGTGTAATATTGTGACTTCACATATTACGTGTAATATTGTGACTTCACATATTACGTGTAATATTGTGACTTCACATATTACGTGTAATATTGTGACTTCACGTATTATGTGTAATATTGTGATTTCACGTATTACGTGTAATATTGTGACTTCACATATTACGTGTAATATTTGACTTGACATATTACGTGTAATATTGTGACTTCACATATTACGTGTAATAATGTGACTTCACATATTACGTGTAATATTGTGACTACTCAGTGGCCTAGTGGTTAGAGTGTCCGTCCTGAGATCGGTAGGTTGGGAGTTCAAATCCCGGCCGAGTCATACCAAAGACTATAAAAATGGGACCCATTACCTCCCTGCTTGGCACTCAGCATCAAGGGTTGGAATTGGGGGTTAAATCACCAAAATGATTCCCGGGCGCAGCCACCGCTGCTGCCCACTGCTCCCCTCACCTCCCAGGGGGTGATCAAGGGTGATGGGTCAAATGCAGAGAATAATTTCGCCACACCTAGTGTGTGTGTGACAATCATTGGTACTTTAACTTTTAACTTCACATATTACGTGTAATATTGTGACTTCACATATTACGTGTAATATTTTGGGGTCACATATTACGTGTAATATTGTGACTTTCAAGTATTACGTGTAATATTGTGACTTCACGTATAACGTGTAATATTGTGACTTCAAATATTACGTGTAAAATATTGTGACTTCACATATTACGTGTATTATTGTGACTTCATGTATTAGGTGTAATATTGTGACTTCACGTTTTACGTGTAATATTGTGACTTCACCTATTGCGTGTAATATTGTGACTTCACATTATGTCTAATATTGTGGTGTCATATATTACGTGTAATATTGTGACTTCACATATTACGTGTAATAATGTGACTTCACATATTACGTGTAATATTGTGACTTCACATATTACGTGTAATATTGTGACTTCACATATTACGTGTAATATTGTGACTTCACATATTACGTGTAATATTGTGACTTCACATATTACGTGTAATATTGTGACTTCACGTATTATGTGTAATATTGTGATTTCACGTATTACGTGTAATATTGTGACTTAACATATTACGTCTAATATTGTGACTTATTACGTGTAATATTGTGACTTCACATATTACGTGTAATATTTTGGGGTCACATATTACGTGTAATATTGTGACTTTCAAGTATTACGTGTAATATTGTGACTTCACGTATAACGTGTAATATTGTGACTTCAAATATTACGTGTAAAATATTGTGACTTCACATATTACGTGTATTATTGTGACTTCATGTATTAGGTGTAATATTGTGACTTCACGTTTTACGTGTAATATTGTGACTTCACCTATTGCGTGTAATATTGTGACTTCACATATTACGTCTAATATTGTGGTGTCATATATTACGTGTAATATTGTGACTTCACATATTTTGTGTAATATTGTGACTTCACGTATTAGGTGTAATATTGTGACTTTACGTTTTACGTGTAATATTGTGACTTCACCTATTGCGTGTAATATTGTGACTTCACATATTACGTCTAATATTGTGGTGTCATATATTACGTGTAATATTGTGACTTCACATATTTTGTGTAATATTTTGGGGTCACATATTACGTGTAATATTGTGACTTCACGTATTACGTGTAATTTTGTGACTTCAAATATTACGTGTAATATTGTGACTTCACATATTACGTGTAATATTGTGGTGTCACATATTACGTGTAATATTGTGAGGTGACATATTGATGTCTTTGGGTCTTTTCTGGGAAGCGTTAAAGAGCAAAAGTGCAGATGAAGAAGAAGAAGGTCCACTTGAAGGTTGTTTACAGGACATGTGCATCATTATTATTAGACAATGCATGTTGAGAGAAGATGAAAGGAACACCTCACGTACAGTAAAAGATCTTTTATTAGAGTCGGTGCAGGCAAACCATTTCTCCTATTTGTGTAAACAAAGCTGAAGTACGGCTTGTGCAGGATTGTGTACTTCAGAAAGAAACCAGCAGTGTTTGGCACTTGGAGAGGTCCTCAAATGACGATGAATAAAAGTGCGACAAGAAGATGGAGATGTGTGTCACGTCAGCAGCTTCCATCACCAGTGATGTCACAAATATGCAAATGAATCTCATCGTCACCCCTGCTTTGCTCCATCGCTCCTCAGGATTCTGAGTCTGGAACCATCTTGCTACATGTGAACAGTACATGGTGACTGCTGAGTCAGCGTGTCCTCCTGTAGAAGACAAAGGACGCCACCAAAATCACGGACGCCACCAAGGTGAGCGTCCTCCAGCGAGACCACACGCGGATCACTCCTTCCTGCAAGGCAAGACGCAAACATCAGGTGGATTCATCCCGCACTGTTAGTCATGTGACTCACCCAGCCTCCCTGCTGGACCAGCCAATTGTAGAGCTGCTCTCTGACGACTTGCAGCACCCAGCTGATGATCAGGCGGATGTTCTCCAGACGGTTGGTGGTCAGAGCCTTGAAAGACAAACATCACATGTTTCAACTGGGAAAATGTCCTTTCCCTAAAGATGGCCACCGATGCCGAAAAGCCGAGCTCAAAGGCTAACAGTTAGCACGCTAGCCGGATAGTGACGACATCAGTGACTCTTGGGTGGAGACCTGCAGAACCAGCTAGCATACTAGCATGCTAACATTAGCGTGTCAAAGGTTAACACAAAATAATAAAACAAAACAATTACAAAATTTAATGACTGAGGCGTACATCTGTTTAATGAGTCAAAGAAGGCTTGCATGCTAACATAATATATATATATGTATAATATATACATATAAAATATATTTATTAAATATATGTATTATATAATATATATTAGAATATATATATTGTGTATATACAGTATGTAAATACGTATATATATGATGTATATATGTATTATATATATATAATACGCATTGTAATATATATATTTATATATATATGTTTATATATTATATATAAAGTGTGTGTGTGTGTGTATATATATATATAACATATATTTTGTTAATATATAATCTATACATATAATATATATAGTACTGTGTGTATATATATATATATATATAGTGACTGTATGTATATATATGCGTATGTACAGTATATATTAGTGATGGGTCCGGCAACACCGATGCATCGGCGCATGCGTCGAGCTCAAAGAGCAAAACCCTGTGTCAGTGCGCGTACCGCTTTCAGAAAGTCACGTGACCGATCATGAGCTGTTTTGGTCAAGTGACCGATACGCGAACTGTGTCGCACTGACGCCTCCTCTGTGCCCTGTGAGCGGGTCTTTTCTACAGCCGGAGAAATAATAACTAAGAAGAGAAAGCGTCTAAAATTGAATACGTTGGAAAAACTGTTTTTTAAAAAAAAATAAAAATGTGTAAAAAAATAAATAAAAATAATTTCCAGGTCCACAAGCATCCTCATTCACAACACGTTCTCTTAGATGTCCATGTTATGATACATGTTCACATTATTTATTGACTGTATCTAAAAAAAGATAAAAAATGTATTTTTATTTAAATGAAGTTATGAAATAATCCTAAATGAAATACAATGACTTGGTTTATATTATTGTATATACTAGGTCATAAAATCCGTGTCAGTTGAGTCGGTCCATAGGTTGCCTGTAGGGATTTTTAATGTCCAGCAGATGTCAGTATTTAGTGACACAGTATCGACACAGTATCAATACAGTTTTGCAATGTGTCGAAACGCTTCATGACGCCTCATCAACCCATCACTAGTATATATTTATACAGTGTATAAATATATATATATATATATTTATATATATATATATATATATATATATATATATATATATACACATTTAGTATATGTATATATGTGTATATGGTATTTATAGTGTGTGTGTATATATAGTATATATGTATTATATATATATTTATATACATATATTTGTTATTATTGTATTATATATAATATATAGTATATAGTGTGTGTATATATTTAAAGTATAATGTTTGTATATCTATTTATAAATATATATTATATTTATATATACACAGTACATATACATGTATTAAGTTTCATTGTGTTGCAAATAAAGCACCTATCCTACATATATATATATATAAGTATTGATATTTATCTAAATATATTTGTGTATTTATATGTACTGTGTATATATATATTTATATATATTTGTATAAACATGTATAGACACAGTATGTATGTATATATATATATATATATATATATATATATATATATATATATATATATATATATATATATATATATAAAATAAAACTGTATAATAAGTGGTACAATAAGTATTAATTTACCTTGTATATGAGTCTGTCAGGTGGAAGAAGTATTTACCTTGTACACTAGGTTGTAGAAGTATTACCTTGTACACTAGGTGGTAGAAGTTAGGGATGTCCCGATCCAGGTTTTTGCACTTCCGATCCGATACCGATATTGTTTTTGCATTTCCGATCCGATACCGATACTGACCGATACCGATACTGGCCTATCCGAGCATGTATTAAAGTTTAAAGTTATTTAGCCTACTTAGTTGTCAGAATCATGTTGAAAAGGGTTTTAGTACTCTTGATAACAACTAGCCAGCTGAATTAGGGGAGTTTGAATAATACACAATGGTTGGTAACAAGAAACTGACCTGGTTATTCAAGGATAAACACAAAATAGACAAAATTATACATGACAAACAGAAATGGCATCATTGAAACTAGGGCTGGGCGATATGGCCTTTTTTTAATATTGCGATATTTTAAGGCCATATTGCGTTACACGATATATATATCTCGATATTTTGCCTTAGCCTTGAATGAACACTTGATGCATATAATCACAGCAGTATGATGACTCTGTGTTTTGATTGATTGATTGATTGATTGAGACTTTTATTAGTAGGTTGCACAGTGAAGTACATATTCCATACAATTGACCACTAAATGGTAACACCCGAATAAGTTTTTCAACTTGTTTAAGTCGGGGTCCACTTAAATTGATTCATGATACAGATTTATACTATCATCATAATACAGTCATCACACAAGATAATCACATTGAATTATTTACATTATTTATAATCCGGGGTGTGGAGGAGGGCGCCGGATGTAAGTGTCAAAAAGACAGCCAAAAGAGTTTGATATGAAAATAAATCTTAAGTTAAAATATAGGGTAGAAATGCACCCATTTGCAGGAAATGTAGTCTTGATTTTCAAAATGTTCTTTCAAGGCTTGCATGTCTACATTAAAACATTCTTCTTCATACTGCATTAATATATGCTACTTTTAAACTTTCATGCAGAGAAGGAAATCACAACTAAAAAAATCACTAATTTTTTCATACGGTGTTGATGTGGAAATGTTTGCATTTTGATGGTGTGGGCGTGTGGCACCGAACGGAGATAAGCGTCCCGACAGACGTCACAATATTTGAACAATGATGACGAAAACTGTTTTCTCTGTCGTGTCCGTGTGTCGAAAATTGTTATGCGCTTATTTTTTTTATTTGATTTTGTGCGTGGCATATAATTGCTACGCGCAGAGGACACGTGATCAGTGCGCAATTGCACAGGCACGCACCTTCGAGGGAACATTGGTCACACAACTGCGCTAGCATCACAGCTAACGTTAGCCATGCTGCTACCTCTCTGCTCGGGGAGGGCGTATACGTATGTGACGTATGACGTGACAGTATGTGACGTGTGTAAGAAGGTGCGCTCGCTGTCTGTGAGAGGGAGACACAGAAAAGAGTGAGAAGAGCCTGTCGTGTAATGCCAGCATCTAAAAGCAACTGCGTGAGAATCCACAGACCTGTGGATGTGTTGAAGGTGTGCTGGAAAATGCGGAACGGAAATAAGGGAGCAGCAGAAAAGTGGAATGTATTATTTAAATAGGTGCGTTAGAAAACACGGACCGGAGTTTTTTTTTAAACTGGATCTGGATCGGCATTTTCCCATGCCTTGCCGATACGCATTTTTTGGCAAATATCGGCGGCCGATCCGATCCAAATATCGGATCGGGACATCCCTAGTAGAAGTATTACCTTGTATATGAGTCTGTATGCCAGGTGGAAGAGAGCAACAACTCTCCCCCAGTTGATGCCGTCAGCAAAGAAGTTCCTGGCAACCTTCATAAAAATATCCTGAGCACAGTCCTCTTGAATCTGGTTGATTAGTCTGTCAATCACACACACACACAAGGTGAATCATCAGCATGCAGTCAAACATCATCTTGTCACTTATATTCGCATCGTAGAACATATTTCATCTACCATATTGTTGTTGTTTACAGGCATAGTTTCATTTTTATTATCAAAAATACTTTAGTAGCAAAGTTGGTCATTAATTCATTTTTTAGTTGCTGTAAAATAGAAGCTTAGCACACACATACATACATATATACATACACATACACATATATGTGTATATATATATATATATATATATATATATACACACATACACACACATATATATATATATATATATATACATACACACACATATATACATATATATATATTCCGCCTCACACTGTATGTATATATGTAATTTAGTATCCGTCACATTCATAATAACATGTAATAATTACATATTTGGATCATTTTAAGCATACGGCGGCGTTTTGATTTCAGAGTCATCTCAACGTTCACTTTCCCTTCAACAACAACCAGACTACTAATCATGGCAGACTTTAGTCTTACATAACTCTTACATAAGTCAAGTTCTGAGTCCAAGGTGACAAGTCAAAACACGACCAGTGTATCCACTCAAACATACCGTTGGAGCTCAGCATTCCTGTTCAACTCATCCGCAATCTTCAGGAGCTGCTCCACAACTTCTTTGACTTGTGGTTCCTGTTGCTCGTCTGGCGTCCCGCCCAGGTCCTCGGAGCAAACGTTTCGACTGGGGTCCTCCATGTTTATCCGCTCGATTACGTACCTGCCACAATGGGAGCTGGATTCATGCAGGGCTGTCACATGGCCACACCTGAAATGATCCCGTCCCACCCAAAGACACCTGCTTCTGGGGCCTCACACTTGTTCCAGTGAGGGCCACATACTTCAATGTTACCACATATTGAATTGAGGCAGATTTGAGCCTCTTTTTTTTCATTTTAGCCAATTTTGCAACCAAACGCCTCAGAGTCATATAACCTGGTCCTTGACACATGCTAAATGTTAGCATGCTATCTCTTAAAACTAATTTTGCATGCATACGCTTCATGGTCATACAAACCCCGTTTCCATATGAGTTGGAAATATATACGGAATACAATGATATGCAAATCCTTTTCAACCCATATTCAATTGAAAGACAAGATATTTGATGTTCAAACTCATAAACTTTATATATTTTTTTGCAAATAATCATTAACTTAGAATTCCATGGCTGCAACATGTGCCAAAGTAGTTGGGAAAGGGCATGTTCACCTCTGTGTTACATGGCCTTTCCTTTTAACAACACTTAGTAAACGTTTGGGAACTGAGGAGACACATTTTTTAAGCTTCTCAGGTGGAATTCTTTCCCATTCTTGCTTGATGTACAGCTTAAGTTGTTCAACAGTCCGGGGGTCTCCGTTGTGGTATTTTAGGCTTCATAATGCGCCACACATTTTCAATGGGAGACAGGTCTGGACTACAGGCAGGCCAGTCTAGTACCCGCACTCTTTTACTATGAAGCCACGTTGATGTAACACCTGGCTTGGCATTGTCTTGCTGAAATAAGCAGGGGCGTCCATGGTAACGTTGCTTGGATGGCAACATATGTAGCTCCAAAACCTGTATGTACCTTTCAGCATTAATGGTGCCTTCACAGATGTGTAAATTACCCATGTCTTGGGCACTAATACACCCCCATACCATCACAGATGCTGGCTTTTCAACTTTGCGCCTATAACAATCCGGATGGTTCTTTTCCTCTTTGGTCCGGAGGACACGACGTCCACAGTTTCCAAAAACAATTTGAAATGTGGACTCGTCAGACCACAGAACACTTTTCCACTTTGTATCAGTCCATCTTAGATGAGCTCAGGCCCGGCAAAGCCGACGGCGTTTCTGGGTGTTGTTGATAAACGGTTTTCGCCTTGCATAGGAGAGTTTTAACTTGCACTTACAAATGTAGCGACCAACTGTAGTTACTGACAGTGGGTTTCTGAAGTGTTCCTGAGCCCATGTGGTGATATCCTTTACACACTGATGTCGCTTGTTGATGCAGTACAGCCTGAGGGATCGAAGGTCACGGGCTTAGCTGCTTATGTGCAGTGATTTCTCTAGATTCTCTGAACCCTTTGATGATATTACGGACTGTAGATGGTGAAATCCCTAAATTCCTTGCAATAGCTGGTTGAGAAAGGTTTTTCTTAAACCGTTCAACAATTTGCTCACGCATTTGTTGACAAAGTGGTGACCCTCGCCCCATCCATGTTTGTGAATGACTGAGCATTTCATGGAATCTACTTTTATACCCAATCATGGCACCCACCTGTTCCCAATTTGCCTGTTCACCTGTGGGTTGTTCCAAATAAGTGTTTTGATGAGCATTCTTCAACTTTATCAGTATTTATTGCCACCTTTCCCAACTTCTTTGTCACGTGTTGCTGGCATCGAATTCTAAAGTTAATGATTATTTGCAAAAAAAAAAATGTTTATCAGTTTGAACATCAAATATGTTGTCTTTGTAGCATATTCAACTGAATATGGGTTGAAAATGATTTGCAAATCATTGTATTCCGTTTATATTTACATCTAACACAATTTCCCAACTCATATGGAAACGGGGTTTGTATAACTTGGTCCTTGACACATGCTAACTGTTAGCATGCTATCTTTTAAAACTAATTTTGCATGTATACCTTTCATAGTCATAACTTGGTACTTGACACACTGTTAGCATGCTAACTTTTTAAAGCTAATTTGGCATGCATATGCTTCAAAGTCATATAACTTGGTACTTGACTCAGGCTAATTGTTATGCTAACTTTTTAAAGATCATTTTGCATGCATACGCTTCATAGTCCTATAACTTGGTACTTGACACATGCTAATTGTTAGCATGCAAACTTTTTAAAGCTAATTTGGCATGCATACACTTCATAGTCATATAATTTGGTACTTGACACATGCTAATTGTTAGCACGCTAACTTTTTAAAGATAATTTTGCAGGCATACACTTCAGTCATACAACTTGGTAATTGACACATTCTAACTGTTAGCATGCTATCTTTTTAAAGCTACTTTTGCATGCATACGCTTCATAGTCATACAATTTGTTACTTGACGCATCTTAACTGTTCGAAAGATAACTTTTTCAAGCTAATTTTGAAAGCATACGCGTCATAGTCATAACTTGGTACTTGACGCGTGTTAGCATGGTTAGCAGGTTAATATCAAGATATGTCATTAGTAGTGCTGTCAAATGATTTTAAAAGAATCAGATTAATCACATTTTTACATTTAGATCAATCATGATGAATCACAAGTATTAGCAGTAGCATTACTTGCTTGCATAATTTCAATGAACTTAAAATGAGTCGAAAAAAGACCTGTCCACGAATGCAACGTTATTGTTTGGAAAGGAGCAGAATTAATTGTGAGATTAATCTGTGTATATACACGATTAATGCACTATTTTTGTGAATAATCGCTATTTTTGACAGCCCTTGTTATCAGATATTCCACTAATTTCCTGTGACCTATTAAAACAAAGCTAACATGATTGTTTCGTCCAGCTAGCTTAGCATACATTGGCGCACTTTGGTTTGCTCTTAGCACCGTTAATGTATCCTTCCATTTGACTGAATGTGGCCCCTCACTCACCCTCGCAGGACAACTGCTCCTTGTTCCAGGATGGGATCATCAATGACATCTGTTCAATACAACACTAGGATTAGCATGTTGGAGACAAGAAACAGAACAGGCCTACAATCTTAGGGAATCCAACCATTCCATACAAGACATGGTTCAGGAATAACCATAATATCTCAATATATCTGCGTTAGATACACGTATCGCACTATCAGTCGTTTTTGTGTGAACAAGTATGCGATTTTACCGTATTTCCCGGACTATAAAGTGAACACTTGGATTAGCATGTTGGAGACAAGAAACAGAACAGGCCTACAATCTTAGGGAATCCAACCATTCCATACAAGACATGGCTCAGAAATAACCATAATATCTCAATATATCCATCTTAGATCCACGTATCGCACTATCAGTCGTTTTTGTGTGAACAAGAATGCGATTTTACCGTATTTCCCGGACTATAGAGTGAACACTTGGATTAGCATGTTGGAGACAAGAAACAGAACAGGCCTACAATCTTAGAGAATCCAACCATTCCATACAAGACATGGCTCAGGAATAACCATAATATCTCAATATATCCATCTTAGATCCACGTATCGCACTATCAGTCGTTTTTGTGTGAACAAGTATTCGATTTTACCGTATTTCCCGGACTATACAGTGCACCGCTATATGTGCCGATATATGAGATATATAGACATAAATACCTCTTTAGTAAGATGTAAATCAGATATATAAACATAAATAAGTCTTTAGCAGGGTTTCCCGCAGCCCTTTGTTGTTAAGGCTGCCGCCTTAACAACAAAGAGCCACCGCCTAAACCAAAGTCTTAACAAGCTGCTCCGCTTAGTTCTGCCTCTGTCAGTACGTCTCTGCAGCACCCAGCATTGTCCCACCCACAGAACCATCTGATTGGTTACACGCAGAGAGGTAACAGCCAATCAGCAGTGCGTATTCAGAGCGCATGTAACAGCCAATCAGCAGTGCGTATTCAGAGTGCATGGAGTCAGTGCTCCTTCGTTGGAGTGAGCAGAAAGGTGAGCGTAAGGCAGCGGACTCTCCCCAAATTATAATAAACACTTCCAAGTCAACCACTAGTAACATCACTATGAGCCCGTTGACGTTCTAGAAACATAAGCGGCAGCTCAGCTCGCTCGCAGTCCTTGAGGTGAAGGCTAATTAGCTTTTAGCGTAACTTTAGCTCACTGTGCAGTGTGTGTGCATGCGTGTGTGTGTGTGTTACGGACAGCAAAGCCCTGTCTGTCTGAGAGAAAGACAAGCATTATTGACCTACAGTTAACAACTAAGTTATTTCACTTTACCTTTTTCTGTGTTGATTGAGCAGTGTTGAAGCAGCAAAAAACGACATTATGTTAAATGAAGAGTTTCCTGAAGCTGTCTCTGATAGTTTATGTAATAATGTAACTGCATCATAAAGCCTACATGAACTCCATGGTGTTCAGGGATGAATAGTCTCTCCTGTTGCTATTGTACTATTTTCCAGCTATAGTTACATTAATCATTAGTAATGTAGCAACCTAGTTTTGAATGGCAGGGTCCCTACTATCACATGTTGATAAAAATATAATATTTACATAATAAAAATCAGGCTTCCCAAATGCTGTAATAAATAAGCATGATGAGTTCAACATAAACACTGCTTTAGTAAGATATAAATCAGATATATAAACATAAATAAGTATTTAGTAAGATATAAATCAGATTACAAATGAAACAATTCCACGAGTAATTCGATTACAAAATATATAAGAGGAATTTTCGCTGCCTCGAGGCGTCAAGTTGTTTTTTTTACGGCATTTTGCCTCGTTTAGTAAACAGTAGTCAAAGCTCACATTTCGCACGGACCGTTTAGGTGTTCAGTGTTTCCCACAGGACAGGCATCTATTTGTGGTGGTGTGGTTGGGGGGCGGCGGCGGCGGCAGCGGCGATGACCAAGAAGAACGCGGAGTTGGAATATAATTACAACACTTTATGTACATATTTATATACAGATTTGAACAATTAGTTATTCACTGAAATATATTTATTAATTATGGTTCTTACAAAAAATATATCTTATAAAATATAAAAGCTAAAATGTCTCTTAAAGCTCTGCCCCTTTAATTAGTGCATACATCATCTGTGTGAAGGAGTGAACATCCAACATTAGAATTTATTACTAACGAGCAGAAGCGCTCTATGTACAGTGCCGTCTAACCTTAAGCGGCAGCAGCTCAACACATGCAGGGTTCAACGTTAAGCTTTTTTTCTACTTGCCCGACTTCTCAAATCTACTTGCCCCAATATTTTTACTTGTCCTGCCTAGGATTTTTTCTGGCTGCGTAGTGCTCATGGCTTATATCTTACTAAAATTCTTCCCGTTGACTATTTACAACACTACAAAGTATTTATTATTATTATTATTATCTATAATTACATTTAAATGGCATTGCATACATGTAAAATTAAATGCTATTTCACATTATTTGACCAGTAGCAGTTACACCCATCTGAACAGGTCAGCCACCTGTTTAAAGCCCGATCACAGTTGAAATCTTGAAATGAAGGGCCTTTAATGGCCAAAACATTAACCTGGACAACATTTTAACGGCTGGTTGGCTCAGATTTTATTCTTTTCATTGCATTCACATGCTGCAGTGGACAGTGGACAATTTAGCTTCAGTATTAATGCAGTATCTGAAGCACCGTCTCCACGTGTGTTTATTGACAACAGGGTTATAACCTGGACACGTTAGCTCGTCGGTATGGTAACAGGTAGTGATGGGTTGATGAGGCTTCATGAAGCGTTTTTGACACATTGCAAAACTGTATTGATACTGTGTCGAATACTGTGTCACTAAATACTGACATCTGCTGGACATTAAAAATCCCTACAGGCAACCTATGGACCGACTCAACTGACACTGATTTTATGACCTAGTATATACAATAATATAAACCAAGTCATTGTATTTCATTTAGGATTATTTCATAACTTCATTTAAATAAAAATATTTTTTTTAATCTTTTTTAGATACAGTCAATAAATAATGTGAACATGTATCATAACATGGAAATCTAAGAGAACGTGTTGTGAATGAGGATGCTTGTGGACCTGGAATTTTTTTTTATTTTTTTTTACACATTTTTATTACAAAAAAAACCCGTTTTTCCAACTTATTCAATTTTAGACGCTTTCTCTTCTTAGTTATTTCTCCGGCTGTAGAAAAGACCCGCTCACAGGGCACAGAGGAGGCGTCAGTGCGACACGGTTCGCGTATCGGTCACGTGACCAAAACAGCTCATGATCGGTCACGTGACTTTCTAAAAGCGGTACGCGCACCGACACAGGGTTTTGCTTTATGAGCTCGACGCATGCGCCGATGCATCGGTGTTGCCGGACCCATCACTATTAACACGTGACTGTTACTACGTGCATCTGCCCCGGCCACCACACCGTCAGTGAAACGCTCGGTGAAATCGCGGATTAACGTTAAATATATGACGAGCCGCGAGCGATGCAGCTATAACCTATCTACCTATAACCTATATTATCCTCGTATTTTGATCCCGTCCGTCCGTGCCTCTTCCTCTTCTTCTTCTTCTTCTGGCCCACCAGAAGTTTTTGGTGGAGTTACAATGCATAGTAGGCTACCGCCACCTACTGCACCGGAGTTGTAACTACAAGCTCCATTCACAGACAGAGTCCCATTGCTTTTATGAGCGGTCGAGCGAGTCAAAAGCCGAAAAATCCATTTGTGGCGGACGTAATTCTTTCGTGGCAGGCCGCCACAAATAAATGAATGTGTGGGAAACACTGGGTGTTACACAGCGTGTTTATGTCACAGACCATACGCCCCCTGCACTGCACAACACCGCTCTTTTAAATATGCTTGCGTTTAGAAAACCTTTTCGCCGACGTAACTGGCAATGGCAGACGCCGCAGAAAGCAGTGGACAAGAGCCATAGCAAAACGAGGGAATTAAGAAGCGACAAAAGTCGTCTAAGGCGTGGGAACACTTCACACTAAAATCGAAGGAAAACGCAGTCGTGTGCAAACATTGCTAAGTGGAGCTCGCATTAGCACAAGTTCGATGCTGTAGCACCTGTCGAGAAAGCATCCGATTTGAGGGACGTCCAGAGGCGAGGTAAGTCACGTATTATCAAATGTAAACGCAAGAGTTCTGTTAGTAAAATAAATTAGAGATGTCCGATAGTATCGGACTGCCGATATTACCGGCCGATAAATGCTTTAAAATGAGATATCGGAAATTATCGGTATCGGTTTCGAAAAAGTAAAATTCAGGACTTTTTAATACGCCGCTGTACGGAGTGGTACACGGACGTAGGGAGAAGTACAGAGCTCCAATAAACCTTAAAGGCGCTGCCTTTGCGTGCCGGCCCAATCACATGATATCTACGGCTTTTCACACACTCAAGTGAATGCAAGTCATACTTGGTCAACAGCCATACAGGTCACACTGAGGGTGGCCGTATAAACAACTTTAACACTGTTACAAATATGCGCCACACTGTGAACCCACACCAAACAAGAATGACAAACACATTTCGGGAGAACATCCGCACCGTAACACAACATAAACACAACAGAACAAATACCCAGAACCCCTTGCAGCACTAACTCTTCCGGGACGCTACAATATACCCCCCAGCCCCAACCTCGCCCACCTCAACCTCCTCATTATCTCTCAGGGAGAGCACGTCCCAAATTCCAAGCTGCTGTTTTGAGGCATGTTAAACAAAAATAATGCACTTTGTGACTTCAATAATAAATATGGCAGTGACATGTTGGCATTTTTTTCCATATTTGATTTATTTTGGAAAACCTTGTTACATTGTTTAATGCATCCAGCGGGACATCACAACAAAATTAGGCATAATAATGTGTTAATTCCACGACTGTATATATCGGTATCGGTTGACATCGGAATTGGTAATTAAGAGTTGGACAATATCGGAATATCGGCAAAAAAGCCATTATCGGACATCTCTAAAATAAATGTTATTCATTATGATAACCGGGATGTGTTCTCTCACTCATGCGATGTCATCAAATGCCGCCAAAAGGCGTTGAAAACTAACAACGCTATCCAAGCTGTCGTGTTCAATTAGCCTTTCTTTAGTAGCCACGCGAAAGTAGTAGTGCAAAGTTATTCGGGTTATTCAAGTCATGCTACTTGGATAGCTTGCACTTGCACCCACCAACGTTTCTGTAGAATGTAAGAGTGCCAAGTCCTTGTTCACAGTGGTAGCACTTGTGTGCCAAGTTTCTGTCAGCCATATTGGTTCTGAATATCAAGTTGCACATTTCAAATGCACTATTAAAGGCACTACCTAATCCACTTTGTATGTTTGATATAATGAAAACTGTTCTTATTGTTTTGTTTTTGATACTAAGAATATATTTTTATTTTAACTTTCTCAGGGAATTTTAACTTTGAACAAATTTTATATATTTGTGTTTTCATCTCAAACATCTTATGATGGCAAAATGAACATTGATTACAATTTTGCATGCAATCAATGCAATGAACTGTATTGTATTCTTAAAATGTAAAACTGTTGTCGTTATTATTAAGTGGTTTGTCTTTTTATTGTTTATGTATTGTTGGCAGGTTGAAAACAGCTCAGCGGATTTGCGAGGAGAAAACAATTTTTTTTAAACGGCTCCGTATAATAATCATCAAAAACGCACAAGAATTTTGTTTATGCGGTCACACCACACAGCACATAGGGCTGTGAGCATACCTGTTTTTATTAGCACACACTAATTGGCACAATCAACCACGGACAAATTTCATCTGTGCGTGTCAGCCTTCAATAATGAAAACAGGCATTTAGAAAATAAAAGATATTTAAAGCTGCAAGCAGCGATGGACGGGACCGACTTTGACGGCACATCAAATCCAAACCGGAGCAGTAATTAAAACTCTTTGGTCAACATTTAATCAGAAGGGTTCAATCTCTCTCTTGTGCTAGTTTGAAGCCGACACGACAAACCCGCTCAGAGGAGATAATGTTTGAAAAAAGGTGACCGGTTTTTACAAAACTTTTGTTTTGAAGGGGGAATTGCAAACTTCCTGTTGATTTTTGCTGGGGGTTGTCAATATATGAAATGTAGGTCTAAGTGAGACCTGCATAAGACATTCCTACTGGAAGTTACAGGCAGTTTTGTCTGAGTTTTCTTCCTAGGAGCAGTTGTGTCTGTGTTTTCTTCCTAGGGGGCGCTAGAGCGTAATTTGGAGTTTTGAAGTTGTTGTTTTTTTTTTTTTATTAGATCGCAATTTTTGCCAGTCCTGGTGTGTGTCCCCAGTTTGGTGAGATTTGAAGCATGTTAAGGGGGTCAAATTACATCTCAAAGAGGCAAAAGTGACAGTTTTTACTAAACTTTTGTTTTGAAGGGGAAATTGCCAACTTCCTGTTGATTTTTGCTGAAGGATGTCAATGTATTAAATCTAGGTCTAAGTCAGACCTACATAGAGGTTTTTGTTTCATGTCTCTACAACATTCCTACCGGAAGTTACAAGCAGTTTTGTCTGTGTTTTTTCCTAGGGGGCGCGAGAGCGCAATTTTGAGTTTTGGGGTTTGGTTTTTTATTAGATGGCAATTTTCGCCAGGCCTGATGTGTGTGTCAATATGGTGAGTTTTGAAGCATGTTAAGGGGGTCAAATTACAGCTCAAAGAGGCGGCGGAATAATAATAATAAAACCTTACAATTACAATAGGGTCCTCTGTTCCAAAGGGACATTGCGGTCCCTATTAAGCCAAACGCAATAATTGAGGGCACATCTTAACATGTATAACTAAACCTTAATTAGGCAAAAATATGATTTATTCGATTACTCGATCGGGATATTCGATAGAATACCCGATTACTAAAATATTCGATAGCTGCAGCTCTAAATCAGATATATATACATAAATAAGTTCTTTAGTAAGACATACATGATATACAAACATAAATACGTCTTTAGTAAGACATGTACACATAAATAAGACAATAGCAAGACATAAATGAGATATATAAACATAAATATGTTGTTAGTAAGATACAGGGTTCGTACACCTTCTCCATGGCCAAATTCAAGCTCTTTTTAAGGACTTTCAAGATCAAATTTCCAGTTTTTCCAGTACCCTTCAAAAGGCGAAAACCAGTGTGAATCAATCCATAGCCTTGTTGTTTGAGGTCACCAAATGCTGTCTGTAGGAAAATCTGCTGAAACCTAAGCCTAACATTGAACCAGCAGTTATCATTAAAGGGGAACATTATCACCAGACCTATGTAAGCGTCAATATATACCTTGATGTTGCAGAAAAAATACCATATATTTTTTTAACCGATTTTCGAAGTCTAAATGGGTGAATTTTGGCGAATTAAACGCCTTTCTATTATTCGCTCTCGGAGCGATGACGTCACAACGTGACGTCACATCGGGAAGCAATCTGCCATTTTCTCAAACACCGAGTCAAATCAGCTCTGTTATTTTCCGTTTTTTCGACTGTTTTCCGTACCTTGGCGACATCATGCCTCGTCGGTGTGTTGTCGGAGGGTGTAACAACACGAACAGGGACGGATTCAAGTTGCACCAGTGGCCCAAAGATGCGAAAGTGGCAAGAAATTGGACGTTTGTTCCGCACACTTTACCGACGAAAGCTATGCTACGACAGAGATGGCAAGAATGTGTGGATATCCTGCGACACTCAAAGCAGATGCATTTCCAACTGGACTGGACAGATCAGCTTTCAGGAAAAGAGAGCGGATGAAGGTATGTCTACAGAATATATTAATTTATGAAAACTGGGCTGTCTGCACTCTCAAAGTGCATGTTGTTACCAAATGTATTTCATATGCTGTAAACCTAGTTCATAGTTGTTAGTTTCCTTTAATGCCAAACAAACACATACCAATCGTTGGTTAGAAGGCGATCGCCGAATTCGTCCTCGCTTTCTCCCGTGTCGCTGGCTGTCGTGTCGTTTTCGTCGGTTTCGCTTGCATACGGTTCAAACCGATATGGCTCAATAGCTTCAGTTTCTTCTTCAATTTCGTTTTCGCTACCTGCCTCCACACTACAACCATCCGTTTCAATACATGCGTAATCTGTTGAATCGCTTAAGCCGCTGAAATCCGAGTCTGAATCCCAGCTAATGTCGCTATAGCTTGCTGTTCTATGCGCCATGTTTGTTTGTACTGGCATCACTGTGTGACGTCACAGGAAAATGGACGGGTGTATATAACGATGGTTAAAATCAGGCACTTTGAAGCTTTTTTTAGGGATATTGCGTGATGGGTAAAATTTTGAAAAAAACTTCGAAAAATAAAATAAGCCACTGGGAACTGATTTTTAATGGTTTTAACCCTTCTGAAATTGTGATAATGTTCCCCTTTAACTGAATGGTGCATCGAAAATGAAGCAGTGTTTCTGTAGACTATTTAATGTCATTGGTGTTTGCAAACGTGTCTCCATTTGTGTCGTTTTTCAAATTTCTTGTTCTTTTTCTTACTTACAGCACTCAATGACATCGAACAGCACGGATTGATTCACACAAGTTAAGTAGACAACCAAAATAATGGGAGCAAAAAATACATCGAACCATGTTGGATTTCCTTTTTGCATACTTTGCAGCAGGCTACACATGGATTTGGTCCACATTTTATCCAAAGTTTGTATTCGTCATTTTCCATCCAATGTTCATTAAAACGACATGGAGCGATGCACCACTGTCCTTTTGGGGGCGACACAGAGCCGTATATACATGACAACAACCTAATGTAAGGGCTCGTGCAAAGCCAACAGATCAAGCGTGTAGCTTTCATTATTAAGGAAACTTGTTTTATTTTTTTCCATTTTATAATTAGCCTATTGAGTCAGACTGCCGAGAAATATGAACATTTCCAAGCATTTCCAAGCACCGCACCCAAAATTCAAGCATTTTTCAAACCTTGAAAACATTAAAATCCAAGCATTTTCAAGGTTTTTAAGCACCCGTACGAAACCTGAAGATATAAATGGGATATATACACATAAATAAGTCTTTAGCAAGATGTATAAACATAATCACGTCTTTAGTAAGATATAAATGAGGTATACTGTATAAACATAAATACGTCTTTAGTCAGACAAATGAGATATATAAACAAAAATAAGTATTTTGTAAGATATAAATCTGATTTATAAACATAAATAAGTTATTTAGTAAGACATACATGAGATATATATAAACATTAATATGTTTTTAGTAAGATATATATAAACATAAGTCTTTAGCAAGATATATAAGCATAAATAAGTCTTTAGTGAGACATAAATGAGATATATAAACATAAATAAGTCTTAAGACAGAAATTAGGTATATAAGCATAAATAACTCTTTAGTAAGACAAATAAGATATATAAACATAAATAAGTCTTTAGTGAGACAAATGAGATATATAAATAAGTCTTTAGTAAGACATAAATGAGATATATAAACATAAATAAGTCTTTAGTAAGACATACATGAGGTATATAAGCATAAATAAGTCTTTAGTAAGACAAATGAGCTACCGGTATATAAACAATTACGTCTTTAGTAAGATATAAATGAAGTACTGTATACAAACATAAATAAGTCTTTAGTAAGACAAATGAGATATATAAACATAATTACGTCTTCAGTAAGATATAAATGAGGTATATAAACATAAATACGTCTTCAGTAAGACAAATGAGATGTATAAACATAAATGAGTCTTTAGTAAGACAAATTAGATATATAAACATAATTACGTCTTTAGTAAGATATAAATGAGGTATATAAACATAAATAAGTCTTTAGTAAGACAGAAATGAGATGTATAAACATAAATGAGTTTTAGTAAGACAAATTAGATATATAAACATAATTACGTCTTTAGTAAGATATAAATGAGGTATATAAACATAAATAAGTCTTTAGTATGACAAATGAGATATATACCGGTAAACAAATGAGTTTTTAGTAAGACATATTAGATATATAAACATAATTACGTCTTTAGTAAGATATAAATGAGGTATATAAACATAAATAAGTCTTTAGTAAGACAAATGAGATATATAAACATAAATGAGTCTTTAATAAGACATACATGAGATATATAAACATAAATACATCTTTAGTAAGACATACATGAGGTATATAAGTCTTTAGTAAGACATAAATGAGATGTATAAACATAAATGAGTCTTTAGTAAGACAAATTAGATATATAAACATAATTATGTCTTTAGTAAGATATAAATGAGGTATATAAACATAAATAAGTCTTTAGTAAGACATAAATGAGATGTATAAACATAAATGAGTCTTTAGTAAGACAAATTAGATATATAAACATAATTACGTCTTTAGTAAGATATAAATGAGGTATATAAACATAAATAAGTCTTTAGTAAGACATAAATGAGATGTATAAACATAAATGAGTCTTTAGTAAGACAAATTAGATATATAAACATAATTACGTCTTTAATAAGATATAAATGAGGTATATAAACATAAATAAGTCTTTAGTAAGACATAAATGAGATATATAAACATAAATGAGTTTTTAGTAAGACAAATTAGATATATAAACATAATTACATCTTTAGTAAGATATAAATGAGGTATATAAACATAAATAAGTCTTTAGTAAGACAAATGAGATAAACATAAATGAGTCTTTAACAAAACATAAATGAGATATATAAACATAAATACATCTTTAGTAAGACATACATGAGGTATATAAGCAAATAAGTCTTTAGTAAGACAAATGAGATATATAAACATAATTACGTCTTTAGTAAGACATACTTGAGGTATATAAGCAAATAGGTCTTTAATAAGACAAATGAGCTATATAAACATAATTATGTCTTTAGTAAGATATAAATGAGGTATATAAGCAAACAAGTCTTTAGTAAGACAAATGAGCTATATAAACATAATTACGTCTTTAGTAAGATATAAATGAGATATATAAACATAATTTCGTCTAGTAAGATATAAATTAGGTATATAAACATAAATAAGGTTTGGGTTTTTTTTGGTTTTTTTTATCGTGCTCTGTTTGTGTTGTGTTGTGCTTGCTCGTTTCTCTTGTGTTATCTTTCAACCTGCCCATTGTACACAGCACTTTGGCTACCCCTGTGGTACATTTTAAATGTGCTTTATAAATAAAGTTGATTTGATTTGATTTGATAAGTCTCTAGTAAGACATAAATAAGATACATAAACATAATTACGTCTTTAGTAAGATATAAATGATATATATATAAACATAATTTTGTCTTGAGTAAGATATAAATGAGATATATAAACATAAATAAGTCTTTAGTAAGACAAATGAGATATATAAACATAATTTCGTCTTTAGTAAGATATAAATGATATATATAAACATAATTTTATCTTTAGTCAGATATAAATGAGGTATATAAACATAAATATGTCTTTAGTAAGACAAATGAGATATATAAACATAATTACGTCTTTAGTAAGATATAAATGATATATATAAACATAATTTTGTCTTTAGTAAGATATAAATGAGATATATATTAACATAAATAAGTCTTTAGTAAGACAAATGAGATATATAAACATAATTTCGTCTTTAGTAAGACATAAATGAGGTATATAAACATAAATAAGTCTCTAGTAAGACAAATGAGATATATAAACATAAATGAATCTTTAGTAAGACAAATTAGATATATAAACATAATTACGTCTCTAGTGAAACATAAATGAGTCTTTAGTAAGACATAAATGAGATATATAAACAAATAAGTTATTTAGTAAGATATAAATGAGTTATATAAACAAATAAGTGATTTAGTAAGACACAAATGAGATATATAGACATAAATAAGTTATTTAGTAAGACATAAATGAGTTATATGAACATAAATAAGTTATTTAGTAAGACAAATAAGATATATAAACATAAATAAGTTATTTAGTAAGATATAAATGAGGTACATGAACATAAATAAGTTATTTAGTAAGACATAGATGAGGTATATGAACATAAATAAGTTATTTAGTAAGACATAAATGAGGTATATGAACATAAATAAGTTATTTAGTAAGACATAACTGAGGTATATGAACATAAATAAGTTATTTAGTAAGACATAAATGAGTTATATAAACACAAAAAGGTTATTTAGTAGGACATCAATAATACATACCTTCACCACCCACAGCACCTTCAAGTTTCTCTTCGTCGTCGTTGCCGCTTCTGTTGTCAGACATATTCTAGGACTGGAGCGAACAAGTGAATATTAATTGTAATAAAACTTCCAAAGTGTGCATGGACAGAAAAAGACGGAGTTAAAAAAGGTTTCGTTAGAAGGCGGCAGGCAGCAGCAGCGAGAAAACTTCTTTCCCTCGGGGAAACCCGGAAGTGTCATGGCGGAAAGCTGCCGGGGTGTTGCAGTACCTTGTCTTGCCGCTAGTCTGCGCCACAGCAGTACCTTCTCCTGCCGCTAGTCTGCGCCACAGCAGTACCTTCTCCTGCCGCTAGTCTGCGCCACAGCAGTATCTTCTCCTGCCGCTAGTCGGCGCCACAGCAGTACCTTCTCCTGCCGCTAGTCTGCGCCACAGCAGTACCTTCTCCTGCCGCTAGTCTGCGCCACAGCAGTACCTTCTCCTGCCGCTAGTCAGCGCCACAGCAGTATCTTGTCCTGCCGCTAGTTTGCGCCACAGCAGTACCTTCTCCTGCCGCTAGTCTGCGCCACAGCAACGCTTTTAAACAGGGCGTTTCCAAATCAGAGCATCTTTGTCATTTCTAAAGCCATTACATAGATCTTTATTTACCTTTAGGCCCCCCTCAAGTTTGGTCCCGGGGACCCAAAAGGGTGTCAGTCATAACAAATAAAAAAATAAGTCATATATTAATATTTGTTTTATTTTTATTCAATGCTTGAATATTTAGTTCATTAGTGTCCAAAGTGCAGGCTTTTTAAAAACACCATTACAGAAAAAAACATCAAAAAGTAGAATAAAAGAGCAAACATGTGACATGTAATGACTCTAATAACACAAAGCTGGCTGTTTTTTCTTTCTTTAAAACTGTCATTGCTCAAAAATAATAATGAATCAATATCAATGTTGTTATGAATTATTTACGGCTTTGATTACTTCACATCAAATATTACTCTTTGAAATTTTGGGGGGGAAAATAAAAATAAATAAAAAATTCTATGACAAAAACTGCATAAAATAAAATAAAAATTAATAATAAGCTAATAATAATTGACGGATAGATATGAAGAAGATTTAAGTCTTGAAAGTAAAAAAATAAAAATAAAAAGTGACTATTTTTAACACTCATAAGTGGAGCCTTTTTGGATACCCAATAATTTTAGTTGGATTAAAAAAATAATAAAAAATTGTCATTGCTTTAAAAATAATAATGAATGAAAATCAATATTGTTATGAATTATTGACCTATTTTAGGCTCCAATTACTTCACATCAAATATTACACTTTGAAATAATTGGAGGGAAAATATTACACATTTTGTGTGTCTGAAAAAAAAATCATATGAGAAACACTGAATAAAATAAATAACAATTATAATAATAAAATGTAGTTATCGATGGATATATCTGTATATTTAAGAGTTGAAAGTAAAAAATTTATGAAATGGTTTATTTTTAACACTCGCATGAGTGGAGCCTTTTATTTGAGTTGGATTTTTTTCATCTGTCATTGATCAAAAAATAATAATGAATGAAAATCAATGTTGTTATGAATTGTCTATTTAAGGCTCCAATTACTTCACATCAAATCTTACACTTTGAAATCATTTTGGAGGGAAAATATTGCACATTGTGTGTCTGAAAAAAAAAAATCATGACAAAAACTGAATAAAATAAATAAAAATGATAATAAATATTTATTGATGGATATATCTGAATATTTAAGAGTTGAAAGTAAATAATTAATAAAAGGGTTTATTTTTAACACTCGCATGAGTGGAGCCTTTTATTTTTAGTTGGATTTTTTAAATCTGTCATTGATCAAAAAATAATAATCAATGAAAATCAATTATGACCTATTTAAGGCTCCAATTACTTCACATCAAATATTACACTTTGAAATATTTTCGTGAAAAAATATTGCATATTTTGTGCGTCTGCAATAAAAAAAAAGTTTCTGTGACAAAAACTGCATAAAATAAAAAAAAGGAAAAAAAAGCTAATAATCGACGGATAGATCTGAAAATGTAAGTGTTGTAAGTAAAAAAAATAATTTTAAAAATTGTTTACTTTTAACACTTGCATGAGTGGAGGGTTTTTGGATCCCCAATCATTTTAGTCAGATATTTTTAATCTGTCATTGGTCAGAAAAAATGAATCAAAATACATTTTACACATTTGTGACATATTTAGGGCTCCAATTACTTCACATCAAATATTACACTTTGAAATAATTTTGTGTCTGAAAAAAAAATCATATGAGAAAAACTGAATAAAATAAATAAAAATGATAATAATAAGATGTAGTTATCGATGGATATATCTGTATATTTAAGAGTTGAAAGTAAAAAATTAATAAAAGGGGTTATTTTTAACACTCGCATGAATGAAGCCTTTTATTTGAGTTGGATTTTTTTCACCTGTCATTGATCAAAAAATAATAATGAATGAAAATCAATGTTTTTTTTAATTATTGATCTATTTAAGGCTCCAATTACTTCACATCAAATATTACACTTTGAAATATTTTCGTGAAAAAATATTGCATATTTTGTGTGTCTGCAATAAAAAAATGTTTCTGTGACAAAAAAAACTGCATAAAATAAAAAATAAAAAAAAGCTAATAATCGACGGATAGATCTGAAAATGTAAGTGTTGTAAGTAAAAAATTAATTTAAAAAAGTGTTTATTTTTAACACTTGCATGAGTGGAGGGTTTTTGGATCCCCAATCATTTTAGTTAGATATTTTTGATCTGTCATTGCTCAAAAAATAATGAATCAAAATACATTTGACACATTTTTGACATATTTAAGGCTCCAATTACTTCACATCAAATATTACACTTTAAAAAAAACATTGGGGGGGTTGGGGGATATTGCATATTTTGTGTCTACGCAATAAAAAAATACTTTTAATGAAAAAATAAAATAAAACTTACTAATCGACGGATAGATCTGAAGATTTAAGTCTTGGAAGTAAAAAATATGTGTTTAGTTTTAACACTTGCGTGAGTTAAGGTTTTTTTTGGATCCCCAATATTTTTTAGTTGGATTGTTTGTTTTTTTTTTACTCATTGTTAAAAAAATAATCACTCAAATCAATGTTACGAAGGCTCTATACTAGTGGACTTCATTTAGCCATGTTTATGCTTACTTCAGGACAAACAACACTTGCAATACCTTTCAAAAACCAATCAGAGCTGCTGTTCAGTATCGTGGCTTCTGATTGGTTCAGCCTCTATATTGGATTATAGTGGTTAAACTGGTTTACAACGAGGGAAATATTTGATTTAAATTAAAACATTTAAAGTTAAAGTTAAAGTACCAATGATTGTCACACACACACTAGGTGTGGCGAGATTATTCTCTGCATTTGACCCATCACCCTTGATCACCCCCTGGGAGGTGAGGGGAGCAGTGGGCAGCAGCGGTGGCCGCGCCCGGGAATCATTTTTGGTGATTTAACCCCCAATTCCAACCCTTGATGCTGAGTGCCAAGCAGGGAGGTAATGGGTCCCATTTTTATAGTCTTTGGTATGACTCGGCCGGGATTTGAACTCACAACTTACCGATCTCAGGGCGGACACTCTAACCACTAGGCCACTGAGTAATTCAAATTCAAAAAGGTAATGACCAGAACCAATTAACAGCAATAAACGAGGGATTACTCTAAATTACTTTTGCATCCTCGACCGAACAGCATGTAACAAAAATATAATATTTAGATGTGAAAGGAAATGACATCTACAGAATAAAAATTAAAAAATGGTACATTAATTGATTGAAGAAACAATTGTACAAATGACATGTAGTCATGCCCCTCCCCCGCCCTGCAGGGAAGATACGGTAGCAAAGTGTTTGCTACCGTGGAAAGAAAACATGACTACTATAAATCACATTAAAGCAGACTTTATTGCAGCACAATCCAAGTATTGAACAACCATCTTCATCTGCTCGTATGGAACCGCCAAGGTGACAGGGGGCGGAGCCCATCCTAAGCGCGGCGAGGGGCACGCGGCCAATCAGTGGTCTCCCGGGGAGGTCGCCTCCGTGTGGAACAAACGCACCTTTGAGCGGGCTGCAAGCGAGAAGAGAAGCCATGTTTTAGGAGACATCCTGACCCGAGAGTCCCAAATCCTGTGGACGAGTACGTGGATCTACGTGAGCCAGCTAATACGCCACAGCCTCAATTCCGGTCCTTCAAAAAAAAATCGCCATTTCTTCAGACTCAAAATACATATTAATGTATCACATACAGACTGTTACGTGTGCACGGTTGACAAGTCCATCCATCCATCCATTTTCTACCGCTTATCCCTTTCGAGGTCGCGGAGGGTGCTGGAGCCTATCTCAGCTGCATTCGGGCGGAAGGCGGGTTACACCCTGGACAAGACGCCACCTCGTCGCAGGAAGTAAAAAGTCATCATTATTAAATACAAAAATCGAAATTCTGCGATAAATTGTCATAATTTTGAGATAAAAAGTCCATCCATTTTCTAAAAAGTCGTAAATTATATTATTTAAAAAAAAAAAAGCTAAATTATTAGATACAAATGTCAAAATTATGGGATAAGAAATCGAAATGATCAGATAAATATTCTTAATTATTAGACAAAAAAAATAAATAATCGAGATTATGAGATTAAAAAAAAAATCTAAGTTATGAGATAAAGAATCCATCCATCCATCCATTTTCTTGATGCACCAAAAGTTCGGCCGTCTTAAAAAGACTTTGCTCACCGAAACCGGGTGTTGTGGTGAAATATCCACTTGCACTGGCGGGCTGACGTAGCTCGCCCAAAGCTGATCAATAAGTCACTTTTTTCTTTTTTTTTTAAACTGAAGTCACATTTGAGAACATCAGAGTCCAACGATGCCAAAAGATCAGATTTGAAGCGCTTTGGAGCGTTTATTAGACTGGCAAAAGAAAATTTTATCTGCGTCACTTGAGTGTAGGGCTGGGCAATATGGAGGAAAAAGTATATCTCGATATATTTTTACTTAAACTCGATATTCGATATATATCTCGATATATACCGTATTTTTCGGACTATAAGTCGCAGTTTTTTTTCATAGTTTATGAAAGTTGCATAATGTTTTTTCCTTCTTTACTATGCATTTTCGGCAAGTGCGACTTATACTCCGAAAAATACGGTACTATATTGCCAAAAGTATTTGGCCACCCATCCAAATGATGAGAATCAGGTGTCCTAATCACTTGTGTAAAATCAAGCACTTAGCCATGAAGACTGTTTCTACAAACATTTGTGAAAGAATGGGCCGCTCTCAGTGATTTCCAGCGTGGAACGGTCATAGGATGCCACCTGTGCAACAAATCCAGTCGTGAAGTTTCCTCGCTCCTAAAAATTCCAAAGTCAACGGTCGGCTTTATTATAAGAAAATGGAAGAGTTTGGGAACAACAGCAACTCAGCAACCAAGTAAACTGACAGAGAGGGGTCAGCGCATAGTGCAAAGACTTTCTGCACAGTCAGTTGCTACAGAGCTCCAAACTTCATGTGACCTTCCAATTAGCCCACGTACAGTACGCAGAGAGCTTCATGGAATGGGTTTCCATGGCCGAGCAGCTACATCTAAGCCATACGTCACCAAGTCCAATGCAAAGCGTGGGATGCAGTGGTGCAAAGCACGTCGCCACTGGACTCTAGAGCAGTGGAGACGCCTTCTCTGGAGTGATGAATCACGCTTTTCCATCTGGCAATCTGATGGACGAGTCTGGGTTTGGAGGTTGCCAAGAGAACGCTACATTTCGGACTGCATTGTGCCGAGTGTGAAATTTGGTGGAGGAGGAATTATGGTGTGGGGTTGTTTTTCAGGAGTTGGGCTTGGTCCCTTAGTTCCAGTGAAAGGAACTTTGAATGCTCCAGGATACCAAAACATTTTGGACAATTCCATGCTCCCAACCTTGTGGGAACAGTTTGGAGCGGGCCCCTTCCTCTTCCAACATGACTGTGCACCAGTGCACAAAGCAAGGTTCATAAAGACATGGATTACAGAGTCTGGTGTGGATGAACTTGACTTGACCTGAATTGGATGAATTAGAACAGAGACTGAGAGCCAGGCCTTCTCCACCAACATCAATGTGTGACCTCACCAATGCGCTTTTGGAAGAATGGTGGAAAATTCCTATAATCACACTCTGCAACCTTGTGGACAGCCTTCCCAGAAGAGTTGAAGCTGTAATAGCTGCAAAAGGTGGACTGACATCATATTGAACCCTATGGGTTAGGAATGGGATGGCACTTCAAGTTCATATGTGAGTCAAGACAGGTGGTCAAATACTTTTTGGGTACCGTATTTTTCGGACTATAAGTCGCAGTTTTTTTCATAGTTTGGCCGGGCTCAAGTGCGACATATATGTGTTTTTTTCCTTTTTTATTATGCATTGTCGGCAGGTGTGACTTATACTCCGGTGCGACTTATATTCCGAAAAATACGTTATATAGTGTATTTTCTGGTGGAAATATACATATAAAATATATTTTTTGTCAGTGGCACTTTTATTAACCTAGTTAGTCAAGATGGCATTGACAGCACAGAAAATAAACTAATTAAGTAGCACAGAATCACATAACATAAATAAAATATGCAAATGTGCAATATATTTATCTGTACAGTAATCTATTTATTTATATCTGCACCACATTGCTCTTTTATCCTGCACTACAACGAGCTAATGCAACCAAATGTTGTTGTTATCTGTACTGTAAATGTCAAATTTGAATGACAATAAAAGGAAGTCTAAGTCTTAATTACCGTATTTTTTGGACTATAAGTCGCAGTTTTTTTCATAGTTTGTCCGGGCTCCAGTGCGACTTATATATGTTTTTTTCCCTTTTTTATTATGCATTTTTGGCAGGTGCGACTTATACTCCGGTGCGACTTATACTCCGAAAAATACGGTACCTGAAATAAACAAGTCGGCACGTCAAACCTCGGTAGATTATCCACGCCGTTCACTCTTCTTTTTAGTTGTTTCCCCGCCCATAAATAACCGTAAGAATTCGATAAAAGCGACTTTTATTCCTTCCCACTCGATTGTGACAGTGGGAAATAGCACAGGTCGTCTGCATGATCAATAGTTAACTGAACGCCGCCCGGAGTCAAGTTACTTTTGGAATGTAACTTCCGCCCTTCAATATATATGTGGGAAATGTGAAAAATGTATATATCCAAACCCATAGACATGTTATAAGTAGACGCAGCATTGACTGCTGTGACGCGAGAAATTGGGCCACCATCTTGAAGTGGTGATGCGGAGCCGGCGAGCAGCCTAAACTGACAGTTGACCGGTAGAAAACAAAGATGGTGTTCAGCGTTTTCCTGCTCAAATGAGCGGACTGTTGAAAATAGGAATCGGGGGATTACTTTTCACAAGTAAGATTTAACATTAACGTACTATTGGTTGTATATTGTGAAAAGAATATTACCACAGAGTTGAGAAGGAGCAAAGATCTTCAATAGTACTGAAATCGTAGCCGCTAGCAAACAAGAGTATGACCATAATGAAATTAATTAAATTTAAAAAGGTCATAATTGAATACAGAATTTGGTTTTATTCTGAATCCAGTGAAACAGATTGGTGGTTTTAGCTGATATAAAGACTTGCAGGTGTATTTGGCAGACGCTTTTATCCAAAGCGACATACATAAAAAATACATATAAAACAATCACTGTAAACATGATCATTTAAGGGAAGAATGTAATAGAAAATATCAATACAAAGTGTCAAGACAGAATAAACTCTCTGCTGCTGCAGCAACAGAGATACAGTCTATAGGTCCCTAAGATATATAGATATCTAATGTATTCATACATTGTTTATGTAGGATATACGCATGTATATATAACCTAATCATATTAAACTTACTTTTTATTGTCATTCAAATTTGAACTTTACAGTACAGATAAGAACGAAATTTTGTTACATACGCTCATGGTAGTGCAGGATAAAAAAGCAATAAGGTGCATATATAAATAAATAAATAGGTTTCTTCAATTTAAAAATAGCTGACCGTATTCTCCCCCCTTCTTTGGGATTATATTCCCAGTTTTGATCTCGGACGTCTGGTCACTTATGGCATATAAGGTTCAAGGTTTTATTCGTCACATGCAGAGTACACCACAGTGAAATGCTTTTTTCCATGCTCTTCAGATATTGCGTACAGTGGGGTCCAAACACTAGTTGCAGAATCTAATACACTAAATACAAAAAATACACAAATTTGAATAGCTCTGATGTACATTAATTACAAGACAATAAGTCGCACAATAAGTCACAGAAGTCATGGTAGAAGTATCAGTACAAGTAGAAGTACAGTAGTCACATACAGTACCAGTGCAATATCAAATAGTATAACAGTATATACAGTATACACAGTATAAGAAGCAACAAATATTAAAGTGTCTACAGTTCTTTGGCAGTTGAGTAGTGACAGTAGTATGAACAAATGTAATGGAACAGTATGACTTCTTTATACTCTTGTTTTTACTAGAGATGTCCGATAATATCGGCCTGCCGATATTATCGGCCGATAAATGCTTTAAAAAATTTAATATTGAAAATTATCGGTATCGGGGTTTTTTTAATTATCGGTATCGTTTTTTTTTTGGTTTTTTTTAATTAAATCAACATAAAAAACAAGATACACTTACAATTAGTGCACCAACTCAAAAAAACTCCCTCCCCCATTTACACTCATTCACACAAAAGTGTTGTTTCTTTCTGTTATTAATATTCTGGTTCCTACAATATACATCAATATATATCAATACAGTCTGCAAGGGATACAGTCCGTAAGCACACATGATTGTGCGTGCTGCTGGTCCACTAATAGTACTAACCTGTAACAGTTAATTTGACTAATTTTCATTAATTACTAGTTTCTATGTAACTGTTTTTATATTGTTTTACGTTCTTTTTTATTCAAGAAAATGTTTTTAATTTATTTATCCTATTTTATTTTATTTTATTATTTTTTTTAAAGGACCTTATCTTCACCATACCTGGTTGTCCACATTAGGCATAATAATGTGTTAATTCCACGACTGTATATATCAGTATCGGTTGATATCGGTAGTTAAGAGTTGGACGATATCGGAATATCGGATATCGGCAAAAAGCCATTATCGGACATCCCTAGTTTTTACATTACTTACAGTCATTGAATGAAGAGTATTGTAGTCCGGTATAAGAATATTCTATTACTATGAATAATAAAACACACCAAAACATGTGTCCTTTATCATAGCTACACGTATGACAAAAAAAGCGCGTGAAAATCAGTGGTACTCAGTGAGGTAAGATGAATTAAATGCGCTGACAGTTCATTGCTCCTGCCAAATGAATTGCACTGAGTGAAACGGATCACCACTCCAAGATGGCGGCCCCGCGTCTCGTCAGCGCCAGTAGGCATGACTTTTGGAACGTTACTTCCGCTCTTCAATATGGATACCGGCAATGCATTGTGGGAAATGTACAAAATGTATATATCCGAACCCCTCTATGGTGTAATAAAAGACGCTATTCTCACTGAAAGTGTCTATAATGTGCGTGCCCTGTGATTGACAGGTGCACCTCATCTGCCACCACAAGTCCGCTGTTAAGAGAGTCCCGCCATGTGGGAATAACGAAGGTAAAAAGACGAGACTTACCATTAATGCTAACTGTAACAGCAGCTCCTGTTGTGGGGCTTTGGCCAGTGAGTGACTCGCGGCACAAGAAGGACTTTTTGGGATCCAACAAGAAGCGTTCGGACTTGGTCGGAATTCCGGGAACTAAAGCTTTAAGTGGACCTGCGATGGTAAAAGATGTCGCTTGCATGTACGGAGCTAACACTCCCGATCTCATTAAAAGTGACATCTTCCTTTCTGCTCGCCACCTAAATAACAGCGACCTTGTCTTCTTCTTCTTTGATTTTGTCTTCTTCTTCGTCGTTGGTGCCAAACACTACTACCGCCTCCTGGTGGATGGGCATGACATCATCACCAAAAAAACCTGCGTTAAAAATAAATGCATCGGTCATTATATCCATCACATTTAAATCAATCAATAAGGAATTAAAAACCCATTTCATGGTTGAAAAAATAATATTAAACACATAGTAAAATGGATCAAAAGACATATCAGGTGAATTGTGAGGAGAAAAAGTTGCAATGTTGACTCTAATAACACAAAGTTTTTTTTCTTTAAAACTGTCATTGCTCAAAAAAATAATAATGAATAAAAATCAATGTCGTGATGAATGATCGACCTACATTCATACAAAGCACAGCAAAGATTCCACTTTGAAATATTTTTGGGGAAACTGCTTCATATTTTGTGTTCGCCATATAAAAAAACACAATTTTCTTTGACAAAAAGAGTATGAAACAAAAATATGAAAACTTATAATCGACTGATAGATCTGAAGTGGATCTAGCGACTTAAAAGTAAAAAGTGGGGGGGGGGGTGAAATCTGTGACTTATTTTTAACACTGTAATGCGTGGGACCCTTTTAGGTCCCTACTAATTTTAGTGGGATTTTTTTTTAACTGTCACTGCTCAAAAAATAATGAATTACTGTAAAATGAATGCTGTTATGATTTATTCAAGATTCAAGATGCTTTATTATTGTCCATTCTTTAACATGTACAAGACACATAAGAACTGAAATGTCATTTTCGGCACAGTCCCACTAAGAGCAGACATACGTTTACAGGTAGCCAACGGATCAGCCACTTACGGCGCTCTTTAAAAAAGGCGGGAAAAAGGTGATATTGGGAAAGGGGGGAAGAGTAAAAAATATCAGTCTAAGGCTGGACCCTCGGGATGGGGTCCAGACAGAGTCCAAGGGGAAAAACCTCACATAGCATAGCACACAGAAACATGTGGGGGGGGGGGGGGGGGGCTGGAGGCCGGCATGCTGCTATAAAGTGCTACTAGCCATCCATAACCCCGGAATTAAGCAGTGGTGAAGGCGTTGGTTGAGGAAGGGGCGGGTGCGTGCATGTATGCCCAATTAACTTGGGTGTGATGTTGAAATGTTTTTGTGGACTGAGGCCGATCTCAAAGTTCGACACCAGGTGCTGTTGAGAAAAAGGGAGGTCAAAAGCGTCCATCGTTGAGGGAGTTTTTCAGAACAGCCTGTTCCTGATAGCGTCAAGGCCATTCAAGGGAGTCAAATCGTAGATTAGGATGTTGTTTTCCTCGAGCAGTCAAAAACAATGACTTGCCTGCTCTATTTGTCCATGCTGGTTTCTACCAAATTCAATTAAATTCTCCTTCTCAACAAACTTCTCCATGATGTGATCCATCTTGCGATTCAGTTCAGAAATCGCCACAGTCTGTGTTCCCACAGCCCTGCCCAATCCTTCCATTGCGACGAACAGCCGTTGGGCTCCTTGAGTGGCTGCCATCGTCTTCCGAATTTGACGATACACCAGAGCAATGCCCAGCCCAATCAGCAGGTGCCCCGCGATCACGGTTCCAAATAGGTAGATGTCTTCCACGTCCTCGATGGAAAGGACTGAGAGGCACATGATTCTCCATTTATCCCAGGAGTCTCTCACGTACCCCGCAGCAATGGTTCCATCAGGGCAGCCAGGCTCCCCCGAACCTCTTTTCCTTGTCGAAAAGACTTTGTCAATTGCGTCGAGAGTCCAGCTGATCATATCCATGTTTGATGTTTAGATTTGAGGACAGCGCAAAGAAAGAGGCTTCAAAAAAGTTCAGACAAGACAAAAACGAAGACTTATTTAAGATGTATTTAAGACTACAATACATAAAATATTCCACTTTAAAATGTTTTTTTGGGGAAATATTGTAAAGGGTTTGGGCAAATGCTGCAACGGTCTCACTGGGTGTGTTTACCGGTGCAGAGGAAGCTCAAATGCAGATAAGGATTGTTTTGGTTAGGGCGAGCGGACACTTACCAACGTCTTTGTCTGCTCTAGCTGTCCGTTCTGACTCTCAAATTGATCATCATTTCGCCTTGCAGAGCGGCCATTTTCTCCGAGATGTTATCCAGTTTGTGATAACAATCACAATTTGAGTGCTTATCAATCGCGACGTTCCGGGCTCCTTGAACGGCTGCCATCGTCTTCCAATTTTGTCGACAGACCGGAGCAACGCTCAATCCAATCAGTGGATGATTTGTTATCGCCATTCTGAATGGGTAGACTTCTTTGAAAGAAGAATCGCCAGGAACACATCCCTCCACTTCTCCCAGGAGTCCATGGTGTATCCAAAAGCAAAACGCAGGGAAGACAATAAAAAGGAGAGGATGTGACTGCCTCCGCTGACCGCCAGACAGAACAAAATAAATTAATGTAAAATAAAAAAATAGATAAATATAAAAATAAATATAAACATAAAAATATAAATAGATTAATGCAAAATAAATACAAATCAGTGTAAGAATGTAAATAAATACATACATTTAAAATAAACACATAAATATAAAATAAATACAAATCAGTGTAAAAATTTGAATAAATACATACATGGAAAATTAATACATTTAAAAATGTGAATAAATATGTACAAGAACATGTAATATGTATTCAAATAAAAGTAGAAATATGAATACATGATGTAAAATACATAAAAATAAAAATAAATGAATACATGTAAAATGTATTAAAATAAATGTAAAAATATCAATCCATACATGCATGTAAAATACTTACAAACACAAATAAATAAATACATGTAAAATGTATTCAAATAAAAGTAAAAATATGAATAAATACATGCATGTAAAATACATACAAAAACAAATAAATACATGTAAAATGTATTAAAATAAATGTAAAAAATAGTAATACACACATGTATGTAAAATACATAAAAACATAAATAAATAAATACATGTAAAATGTGTTCAAATAAATGTAATTACATGGATGTAAAATACATTAAAATATGTGTAAAAATACAAATAAATAGATGAATGCATGAAAAATGTATTTAAATAAATGTAAAAAATATTAATAAATACATGCATATAAAATACATAAAAATACAAATAACTACAGGTTAAATAGATTCAAATAAATGTAGATATAATAAAAAAGTTATTTACAAATACAAAAATATGAAAAAATACAACAATGTATAAATTACATGAACAATTTCGAAATATGAAGAAATACTATTAAAATGAATACAAATGTAAATAACTAGATTAATAACTGCAAAAATACAATAAAATAAAAATCATATTGAATGACATAAAACAGATCCTGAATATGTTGATGAAATTATTTCTCTTTCCCCTGAAACGTCATTTAAAATCATTTGTCCTTTCCACAATAAAATGTCAAATTTCATGATCAATTTAATTTGTATTTTGAACAAGCAACTGGACAACTGGATTGTTTGAAAGTCCTTTTAACATGAACCGATTGGGGAAAAAAAATCTTAAACAAATTTCCCAAAATTTTTACCTGAAACCAAAGATTTAAAAAAATATACACCAGAATTAACAATCATCATAACTACGGAAGTGGATAATAACATGCAGTACTATCATTGCGCCACTGGATGTCAGTATTGAGCAGCACAATGTGTTTTAAAACATGATTCCATGTGTTTCAGTCTTCATTGTGAATGTTTCCTTTACTGAATACAGTTTGACACTTGCTCCACCACAAATGTACTTTAGAATAAACAAAAACCATCGCTGGATTATACAAAACACTGATACCGTGATACACTTTTCAGCTGGATCATAGTTTCTATGGTTCTAACATGATGGACGTGTGCTTTGGAAAAGACTTGTTTTAAAGTCTACTCTCTGAGCAACTAATAGGTTTGTCCTGCTTTTAGTCAAGACTCGGGCAGCAGCATTCTGGATGTACTGCAGCAGTTTCAGAGAGCCTAGTGAGAAGATCGTTACAGAAGTCCAACCTGCTGGAGAAAAAAGGCGTGGATTGTAATCTCCAAGTCTGATTCGGACATTCTTCTTCTCATGTTTTAAGTGGTAAAAAGTCACCTCCATTTCCAAACAAGGGGCCCCGGCATTGACCCCTGAGGAACGCCACAGATCATAGCCATTTGGTCTGCGATAGTGACGTGCGGATTGATACTGGAATATTGTTAAGGCTGATACCAGACCTTTATGCTCTAGTATCGATCCTCAAATCAAAATGTCGATACTTTTGATACTTAATTTCAGGGGTGTCGACGTTTTTCTACTGAAAGGTCAAGTATGAAGCGGCCATTTTGATGTTAAAAAAAAAAATGCTAAAAACATAAAAATATTTAAAAACACAACTTTGTGTTATAGGTGACTAAATATATTATTGTCAGTCTAAAAATGTCAGCTTTTTCTCATTACATTCTGATTTTTTGCTCTTTTTTCTTTCATTTTTACTGTTGGTTTTTCAGATGGATGTGTTATTTGAAAAGACACAAATATTAAAAATTTTAGCAGACATTATTTCCTGAAAGTTTTGTAACCAATCAGAAATGTCAAGCAGCTAAAATGTGCCAAACATGGATAAGTGTGGAGAGAGTGTTTTGTATTTTTCCCATCATGCATTGTAATGGATTGAAATGGGTGTCATTTGGAATTTTTTTAATGGTGCGTGAACATTCTTTACAATGACCACAAAGTTCAGTGAGCAAGTTGTGTTGACTTTTTGTGTTGGTTGCAGGGTTTTTTTTAGCGCCATGACTAGGGGAGGTTGTTTGGATTGGGTCACAGTAAATGCTGTGCTGTTTTCCTCCAATCGTTGACCGGAATTCTTCAAATTGTCCACAAGGTGGCGACAAAGTTGCAGCATCGAGTTCGTCAGATGCCAGATTCCTTTGTAAGCTCATGACGTCTGGCGGGCCGCAGTTTGGACACGCCTGTGTGAGGTGTATTTGCACAAAGTATCAGTCTGGGATCGATACCAGCCTGAATTTTCCTTGGTATCAGATGGAGAAGAAAATGAGTAGTATCGCACGTGACTAGTCCGAGACAGAGAATGCAGCACAGACCAAATGGAACACTTGGAAGATTAGATGTGTTCATGATAAATGGATTCTGTAGACTTGTTGGCAAGAGTATGAATCTTTGGGCACGTAACCACTTGATCTGATTCCAATTCCGGGGGGGTTGCTGATGGGGCGGTGGCGGTCTTCCCGTCCGGCTGCGGGAAGTCCCTGTGTCTCCCTGCCCGCGTGGTGGTCTCCTGCTTCTCCCGTGCCTTGTCCTCTGCCGGGCACGTCTGTCTACGGCCTGCCACTGGCCTGCCCGGCAGCAAGGTGGGCCCGGTCCTGGGGGTCCTGTCGCTGGCCAGCCTGCCTGCGTGGGGCCGGTGGTCTCCTTTTCCCTGATGTTTTGGGTTGGGCTCTCTGGGTGGCTGCGGTCGTACGTGGGCTCCCGCACATACTGGGAGACAAATACATTGTACCAACAAACACACAATTAGTTTGAATAATTGTGTGTTTGTATGTATGTATGTATGTATGTGTATATGTATATATATATATATATATATATATATATATATATATATATATATATATATATATATATATATATATATATATATATATATATATATATATATATATATATATATATACATATATACATATATATATATATATATATATACACATACATATATATATATATATATATATATATATATATATTATATATATATATATATACATTACATACATGTACTGTATATATGTCTGACATATATACATATATATATACACACACATATATCTGCATACATATATACAAACACACCATTATTTATACATATATATGTGTATGACTACTTGTGTGTTTGTATGCAGGTATGTATGTATGTGTGTGTGTATATATATATATATATATATATATATATATATATATATATATATATATACAAACGTATACAAATACACAATTATTCATACATATATGTGTATGAATAATTATTTACACAATTATTCATACATATGTGTATGAATAATTGTGTTTGTACATATGTATATATAAATATATATATATATATATATATATATATACATATATATATATATATATATATATATATATATATATATACAAACACACAATTATTCATACATATATGTGTATGAATAATTATTCACACAATTATTCATACATATATGTGTATGAATAATTGTGTTTGTATGTGTGTATATATATATATATATATATATATATATATATATATATATATATATATATATATATATATATATATATATATATATATATATATATATATATATATATGTATATATATATATATATATATATGTATATATATATATATATATATATATATATATATATATAAACATACAAACACAACTATTCATACATATATGTGTATGAATAATTATTCCTACAACTATCCATACATATACTGTATGTGTATGAATAATTGTGTTTGTACGTATTATATATATATTTATATAATCCATACACATATATATATATATACACATATATATATATATACATATATATATATATATATATATATATATATATATATATATATATATATATATATATATATATATATATATATATATATATATATATATATATATATATATATATATACATATATATATATATATATATATATATATATATATATATATATATATATATATATATATATATATGTATATATATATATATATACACACAGGTAAAAGCCAGTAAATTAGAATATTTTGAAAAACTTGATTTATTTCAGTAATTGCATTCAAAAGGTGTACCGGTAACTTGTACATTATATTTATTCATTGCACACAGACTGATGCATTCAAATGTTTATTTCATTTATTTTGATGATTTGAAGTGGCAACAAATGAAAATCCAAAATTCCGTGTGTCACAAAATTAGAATATTGTGTAAGGCTAATACAAAAAAGGGATTTTTAGAAATGTTGGCCAACTGAAAAGTATGAAAATGAAAAATATGAGCATGTACAATACTCAATACTTGGTTGGAGCTCCTTTTGCCTCAATTACTGCGTTAATGCGGCGTGGCATGGAGTCGATGAGTTTCTGGCACTGCTCAGGTGTTATGAGAGCCCAGGTTGCTCTGATAGTGGCCTTCAACTCTTCTGCGTTTTTGGGTCTGGCATTCCGCATCTTCTTTTTCACAATACCCCACAGATTTTCTATGGGGCTAAGGTCAGGGGAGTTGGCGGGCCAATTTAGAACAGAAATACCATGGTCCGTAAACCAGGCACGGGTAGATTTTGCGCTGTGTGCAGGCGCCAAGTCCTGTTGGAACTTGAAATCTCCATCTCCATAGAGCAGGTCAGCAGCAGGAAGCAGGAAGTGCTCTAAAACTTGCTGGTAGACGGCTGCGTTGACCCTGGATCTCAGGAAACAGAGTGGACCGACACCAGCAGATGACATGGCACCCCAAACCATCACTGATGGTGGAAACTTTACACTAGACTTCAGGCAACGTGGATCCTGTGCCTCTCCTGTCTTCCTCCAGACTCTGGGACCTCGATTTCCAAAGGAAATGCAAAATTTGCTTTCGTCAGAAAACATGACTTTGGACCACTCAGCAGCAGTCCAGCTGGTGTCGGTCCACTCTGTTTCCTGAGATCCAGGGTCAACGCAGCCGTCTACCAGCAAGTTTTAGAGCACTTCATGCTTCCTGCTGCTGACCTGCTCTATGGAGATGGAGATTTCAAGTTCCAACAGGACTTGGCGCCTGCACACAGCGCAAAATCTACCCGTGCCTGGTTTACAGACCATGGTATTTCTGTTCTAAATTGGCCCGCCAACTCCCCTGACCTTAGCCCCATAGAAAATCTGTGGGGTATTGTGAAAAGGAAGATGCAGAATGCCAGACCCAAAAACGCAGAAGAGTTGAAGGCCACTATCAGAGCAACCTTGGCTCTCATAACACCTGAGCAGTGCCAGAAACTCATCGACTCCATGCCACGCCGCATTAACGCAGTAATTGAGGCAAAAGGAGCTCCAACCAAGTATTGAGTATTGTACATGCTCATATTTTTCATTTTCATACTTTTCAGTTGGCCAACATTTCTAAAAATCAATTTTTTGTATTAGCCTTAAGTAATATTCTAATTTTGTGACACACGGAATTTTGGATTTTCATTTGTTGCCACTTCAAATCATCAAAATGAAATGAAATAAACATTTGAATGCATCAGTCTGTGTGCAATGAATAAATATAATGTACAAGTTACACCTTTTGAATGCAATTACTGAAATAAATCAAGTTTTTCAAAATATTCTAATTTACTGGCTTTTACCTGTATATACATATATATATATATATATATATATATATATATATATATATATATATATATATATATATATATATATATATATATTTACAAACACAACTATTCATACATATGTGTGTATGGATAATTGTGTGTTTTTATGTATGTGTATATATATATATATATATATATACATATATATATATATATATATATATATATATATAAACACAATTATTCATACATACACACATATACATATATATATATATATATATATATATATATATATATGTATGAATAATTAAGTGTTTGTATGTGTGTTTGTATGTATGTATGTATGTATTAAGTTATAGTACCAATGATTGTCACACACACACACACACACACACACACACACACACACACACTAGGTGTGGCGAAATTATTCTCTGTATTTGACCCATCACCCTTGATCACCCCCCTGGGAGGTGAGGGGAGCAGTAAGCAGCAGCAGTGGCCGCGCCCGGGAATCATTTTTGGTGATTCAACCCCCAATTCCAACCCTTGATGCTGAGTGCCAAGCAGAAAGGTAATGGGTCCCATTTTTATAGTCTTTGGTATGACTCGGCCGGGGTTTGAACTCACAACCTACCTATCTCAGGGCGGACACTCTAACCACTATGTAATTACATACGTTCGCACATACATACACAAATACAGTATATACAACCCATTTTTTGTGCATCCCTACTTTTTAGTGTACTTCAAATGTATTTTGAAAAGAACAAAGATCATGTATTGATGTCAAATCATTGAAACCGTGATATTTACGGAGTGTCTTTTTAGCGTATTTGCCATTCTATATTTATTCATTTATTCATATTCCCTATAATAATAAGCCAGCGCCACCAAAGGTCGGCCATTTTGTGGAATGTCCATGAATAGTCACGCGACTTTCACATGACGACCTAAACGTGTCGTGTTCGAGTTACAGGGCACATTGTTACACGTTGTCGTGTCTTCTGGGTTTCATTGATTGACTGAAGGTGTTACATTTTCATGGTTTCATTGCTTGGCATAAATGAGGGTGTTTGAGGAAAACAAGACATTGTTGAGGCGTCAAAGGAATGTTGTTTTGGGGCTGATGAGAGTGTTGTGTGTAGAAACTGAGAACAGGTTAGTCCAGTAGGACCGAGGAGGAGCAGGTGAGATGAGCACACACCTTGTTAGTCTCACTTCCACTTGGAGAAGCACACAGGTGTCACCTGCTGCTCCCTGCTCGGCATCGCCGTCAAAAAGGTAACTTTTCTAATCCTCTTCTAGACACCGCGAACAGTCGCTCCTTTTGTGTGGTGTTAGCATGGTAGCGTGTTAGCTGACCTCAACTCTGCTCTCAGAAAACTTCTTTTTTCCATTTCCTGTTGGCTTGTTGACCAATGAGAACGCGTGACGACTGGAACTAAAATCCGTCTCCGGTCGAATTTGAGTGGCTGTTTGCGACATTTACGCCGATGTTAGCTTTCCAGCGTGTTGTGAGCGTTATGTACCGCCCTCCTACAGCTTTTAGCACGCAGTGACGTAAGCTAGCTTGTATGCCAGAGTTGGCGTCATAATGAGTTTGCAAAAAAAATGTGGCTTTTTCTTCAGACTGATGTCCTCGCCTCAGTAGAGTGGAAAAACAAGTTGACTCTATATTCTTAATTGTGTTGCATTGTGTCCTTTATCAATTGTACTTACAATCCACAAAGTGTGGCAAAATACCATCTAAACATCACAAAACGCCACAAATTCAGTCGGCCAGTTTGAGTATTCCGCTCCGAATTTCCGTAGATTCTACGTCAGTTTAGTAACACTTCTGCACTCTGACCATATTATTAGAGCAGTCATACTGGAAATGTGCACACATTGTAAAAGGATGTGCTGTTTATCATTCACAATCCTCATGTAAGACAAGAACCCGTAAGCTTTAATTTTTTATACATTCTAAATGGTAAATAAATATCTAACAATCGAGTCAACAGATGGAAGGTCCTCTCATTATACTCTCTAAAAACATCCAGAAAGTACCAGCAAAACTCCATTTACATGTCGTGACCTGAAAATGAACCAAATATGAGTGATATTGTTATTGTAAGCGCTTACGCAGACGGACTTTTTAATGCGTTTGAAAAACTGTGGCTTTTTCTTAACACCGATGTGGCCCGTTTTTAACGTGAATTTATACTTCAGACTGATGTCTTCACCTCCAGCAGCTCTGTGGCCTCCTAAAGCTTGTCTGAAAGTAGCAGTAGAGTGGAAAAACAAGTTGACTTCATATTCCTAATTGTGTCAGTTATCAATTGTACTTACAATCCACAAAGTATGGGAAAATGCCGTCTAAACATCACAAAACGCCACAAATTCAGTCGGCCAGTTTGAGTATTCCGCTCCGAATTTTCGTAGATTACACGTCAGTTAAGTAACACTTCTGCACTCTGACCATATTATTAGAGCAGTCATACTGGAAATATGCAACATTGTAAAGAGATGTGCTGTTTATCATTCACAATTCTTATGTAAGACAAGAACCCGTATGCTTTAATTTTTTATACATTCTAAATGGTAAATAAATATCTAACAATAGACGGATTGTGATTGAATCTTCATCTCAACGGAATTATGTGAGCGTCCCGTCGGTAGACATCCCAGCGAGAGTGGAAATATTACATTAAGTGTTTATTTTGTTATGGTTAGTTTGTATGTTTAGCACCTACAAATGCTGCTAATACCATAGCGTCACAATAAAGCTACATCCGTTTTGCACTCGGCTTCTAAAATGTATTGATCATCCTCTTTGTATTCAGGCTCAAAAATATAAAGTTCTAGATCATAATTTGTCCGAAAGTAATCCTTGTTGTCTCTCACAAAGTCTGCTTGATAAGCATTGTTGTTTATGGGGAAGGGATCTGTGGTTCCTCCTCTACATCACGCGATCACTTGACTGGCTTCCTCATTATCTCTCAAAATGTCTCGGAAATCTCATAGAGATTGATACTATTTTGATCATATCTATTTATCCGCAAACTTTGTAAGTCTTTTGGTGTCATAAATCAGATATATATATATGATAATAGTTCAATATAGAGGCAACTTGTTTTTTCACTCTACTGATACTTCAAATAAGCAGAAATTTGAACCAAAAATTATTTCCACACTGCAAAAACTGAAATCTAAGTAAGATGAAATATCTCAAATAAGGGTGATATTTGCTTATTTTCTGTCTGATAAGATCATTCTTCTCACTAAGCAGATTTTATTTTAGAGTGTTTTACTTGTTTTAAGTGTTTTGGTCCTAAATAGAGATGTCCGATAATGTAAATGCGTTAAAATGTAATGTTGGAAATTATCGGTATCGTTTTTTTCATTATCGGTATCGGTTTTTTGTAAAAAAATTTTTTTTTTAATAAATCAACATAAAAAACACAAGATACACTTACAATTAGTGCACCAACCCAAAACACTCATTCACACAAAAGGGTTGTTTCTTTCTGTTATTAATATTCTGGTCCCTACATTATATATCAATATATATCAATACAGTCTGCAAGGGATACAGTCTGTAAGCACACATGATTGTGCGTACTGCTGGTCCACTAATAGTACTAACCTTTAACAGTTAATTTAACTCATTTTCATTCATTACTAGTTTCTATGTAACTGTTTTTGTATTGTTTTACTTTCTTTTTTATTCAAGAAAATGTTTTTTATTTATTTATCTTATTTTATTTTATTATTTATTTTTTTAAGTACCTTATCATCTTCACCATACCTGGTTGTCCAAATTAGGCATAATAATGTGTTAATTCCACGACTGTATATATCGGTTGATATCGGTATCGGTTGATATCGGTATCGGTAATTAAAGAGTTGGACAATATCGGAATATCGGCAAAAAGCCATTATCGGACATCACTAGTCCTAAAATTATCTCAGTAAGATATTACAGCTTGTTGCTGAGATTTGATGACCTATATTGAGTAAAACTGATGCAAAGCCGTGTCATCAACACTCACAAGTATAAAACTACTTTTTTAAAGCAATAATTTCTTATTTCAAGCTTGTAAAAAAAAAATCATGACTTTGACACAAATGTGTCTCATAACTAAAACAGATGACAGCCAAATGGACTTTGCAGTTTTATTTTCAATGAAACAATAGAAAACACATACTAATATAGTAGTACAGTTGGCACAGTACAGTAAACTGAGTTAATATTTAAACATTTAACATGTGACATTTCTAACAATTTTGAACAGAAATAGTTCATGCACATTCAGATAAATTCTTCAAAATTACAATTCAAATTTTTTTGACCGGGGGCCAGGCTGTATATATACGCACTAATTGACTGAAAGAGCGCGCACTTGGCGCGATGATGTCATGTTATCGATGGAAAAATGCATTTTTAGACCATATGATTTGCCTGAGCGGCTAGGACACCCCGAGAGTAACAAGCGCTTGCCTTGTTGCCTTTCCATTAAGAACAATAAATTAGTTTTTAGTATAAGTTTGCTGGTTCCAAGAAATGTAATGTCGAGTGCATATCATTATGTCAAGATAATGGCACTAGCATTTACTTCATTTAAGAATATTTTTCAACATATTGAGCAAAAAGGTCTCTTTTTTTTCTACCAAGAAAAGTGCACTTGTTATTAGTGAGAATATACTTATTTTAAGGTGTTTTTGGGTTCATTGAAGTTAGCTAATTTTACTTGTTTTGGGAAGTCTTGGCAAGCCACATTTTCTTGTTCTATTGGCAGATCATTTTGCTTAGTTCAAATAAAATACCCCTAATTTTCGTATTTTTTTTTCTTGTTTTTGAACTCTGACTATTTGCAGTGCAGTGTTTTCTCTGCTGGCTCTTCTGTCTCATCCTCGGCACCTGTGTTCTCCATTTGTATCTCTTCTACATCTCCTTCTTCACTGTCCTCAATCTCTTCTCATCTCTCCAATCCTTCGTAAGGAAGGAATGAGGTAGTGGCAGACATAAAAAATGAGTTTTAAAAAACCACGATTAGAATTTTAAATGAATTTTCTTCTGTTGATTCTCAGTCCAGTTGTGTTTTTATTTGTACTCCGTTGTTAAATGTTCGAGTATGAAATTTGATCAAAAGACTGAAGGGTTATGATACTCACAAACGAAATCTATTGACTGGCTCATTGACATGAACGACAGGTTTGTTTTTATTTGAAGCGTGACAGCGATAAACATTTACACTTACGTCTCACACTGGAAACCAATCGACGCAGAAACACTTTGCACAGAGTGTGCGTTGCGTATCTGCTCTGACTGGGATGGAACTCTGTTGTCATTGCACTTAAAAGTACAAGCAAATGTCTTTTCCATGAAAAGTTGCTAGATTTGTCGCTTTTAAGGAAGAAAGTCACTAAGAGGAGTTGGAAAGCCAGAAAGTCGCCAAGTTGACAAGACCACGCCGACACCAAGACCCACCTTACGTTGCATCTGATTGGTGCCTTCCGTGGTGGACTAGATTTAGGCTAAGGATTATTGATTGTGATTGGTTCTTACTCCGACTACGACATGTCGCGAGTAGTAAAGTTTATTATTGTGGGAAAAGCACAGATATAGAGTAAAGAATGGGGAATGTACGTGTGTTTTTGTTATGTTCTGTTAGTTTTGGACTCTTTTTAGTTCCTGTTTGTTTTAGTTACCATGGCTACTTAAGATTTTCACCTGCCTCTGGTGTTCGGGACGCGGACCTGCTTCTAATCAGAGGACTATTTAAGCCTGCCTTTGCCAGTCAGTCGTGCGGGCGTCATTATTGGTTTCATGCAACAGTTTCGTGTTTGTTCTATGCCATAGTTAATGCTATTGGTTTCATGCCACAGTTTCGTGTTTGTTCTATGCCATAGTTAATGCTATTGGTTTCATGCCACAGTTTCGTGTTTGTTCTATGCCATAGTTTATGCTTTTGGTTTCATGTCACAGTTTCGTGTTTGTTCTATGCCATAGTTAATGCTATTGGTTTCATGCCACAGTTTCGCGTTTGTTCTATGCCATAGTTCAGTGTTTTTCAACCACTGTGCCGCGGCACACTAGTGTGCCGTGAGATACAGTCTGGTGTGCCGTGGGAGATTATCTAATTACACATATTTGGGTTAAAAACATTTTTTGCAAACCAGTAATTATAGTCTGCAAATGATGTGTTATTGTTGAGTGTCGGTGCTGTCCAGAGCTCGGCAGAGTAACCGTGTAATACTCTTCCATATTAGTAGGTGGCAGCCGGTAGCTAATTGCTTTGTAAAGGCAGGTAAAAAGGTGTCTTATGCATAAACCAAAAATAAACAAAAGGTGAGTGCCGCTAAGAAAATGCATTGAAGCTTAGGGAAGGCTATGCAGAACGAAAGTAAAACTGAACTGGCTACAAAGTAAACAAACACAGAATGCTGGATGACAGCAAAGACTTACTGTGGAGCAAAGACGGCGTCCACAATGTACATCCGAACATGACATGACTATCAACAATGTCCCCACAAAGAAGGATAGGATAAAAAACAGCTGAAATATTCTTGATTGCTAAAACAAAGCAGATGCGGGAAATATAAGACATGAAACTGCTACAGGAAAATACCAAAAAAAGAGAAAAAGCCACCAAAATAGGAGCGCAGGACAAGAACTAAAACACTACACACAGGAAAACAGCAAAAAACTCCAAATAAGTCAGGGGGTGATGTGACAGGTGGTGACAGTACACCTACTTTGAGACAAGAGCTATAGTGATGCATGGTTGGTTATGGTTTAAATTCATATTCAACAATTGCGACAACAACTTTTTACTGTCAACTGAGTTTATGATTTCTGCTGGTGGTGTGTCTCTGGATTTTTTCAACGCAAATAATGTGCCTTGGCTCAAAAAAGGTTGAAAAACACTGCCATAGTTAATGCTATTGGTTTCATGTCACAGTTTCGTGTTTGTTCTATGCCATAGTTAATGCTATTGGTTTCATGCCACAGTTTCGTGTTTGTTCTATGCCATAGTTAATGCTATTGGTTTCATGCCACAGTTTTGTGTTTGTCCTATACCATAGTTAATGCTTTTGGTTTCATGCCACAGTTTTGTGTTTGTTCTATGCTATAGTTAATGCTTTTGGTTTCATGCCACAGTTTCGTGTTTTTTTTCTCTATGCCATAGTTAATGCTTTTGGTTTCATGCCACAGTTTCGTGTTTGTTCTATGCCATAGTTAATGCTAGTTGTTTCATGCCACAGTTTCGTGTTTGTTTCATGCCACAGTTTCGTGAGGTTCATGTCTATAGTTTCATGTCCTAAGTTTTTGCCTTAGCTTCCGTGTGCGATAGGCACGCTTGCCTTCGGGTTGTTTTCTGTTTTGTACCTCGTTGATTGTTTCTTAAAATTAAATCATGTTCCTACCTGCAAGTCCTGTCCGGAGTCGTCCGTTTGCCTTCCTGGGAGAACGACCCCGCAGTAAGCGAAAACCCCGTCGTGACAGGGAAATGTCAAGTGTGACGTGGGAAAGGGTCCAATTGCGTGACTCTCACGCTCAAAGCGCCAAACTTGGCAGCTCTGGTAACACTCGGACGTTAGCTTTTGTGTTGTTAGCTAATGGTAGCCATTTGGCTAGCTAACGTTAGCTATCATTGAAAGTGTATTCCGTCATAACAACAACATGAGTGCAAATTGTTGTTGGACTGTTTTTGTGTACCCGCGCAGTGACTAGCATGAACCACCAAACAAATTCCTCGCACTTACGAGTCATTTTTTACCCAATAATAATTCATAATTCGGAGTTCGAGTACCTCGGGGTCATGTTCACGAGTCAGGGAAGAGTGGATCGTGAGATCGTGGTGAAGGAGCTGAGCCGGAATGCAAAGATCTAGATCTACGTTCCTATCCTCACCTATGGTCTTGAGCTTTGGGTTGGGACCTAAAGGACAAGATCATGGGTACAAGCGGCCGAAATGTGTTTCCTGTCCTGGTCAGGGTGCCCGCCGGACGCCTCCCTGGGGAGGTGTTTAGGGCATGTCTGAAGGGTAGGAGGCCACGGGGAAGACCCAGGACACGTCGGGGAGACTGTGTCTCCTGGCTGGCCTGGGAACACCTCAGGTACCCCGGGAGGAGCTGGACTAAGTAGAAGTCTGGGCTTCCTTGCTTGGGCTGCTTCCCCCGTGACCCGACCTGGGATACGCAGAACAAGATGGATGGATGGGCAATTAATAATTGGGAAAAATATGGACATTTAAAATTTATATGTTGTCTTTTGCTTGGAAAATTTTAAATATGACCAAGTTGCAAACAGCCATTTTAAATTGGGTCGATACAAACATGATATCCATGATGCCTTTTTCGAAAACATCTTGTTTTTTTTATTGGTTAGCCGTTTATTCTCAAAGTAAACAAAACATTTTCATATTTGTTCGTTAGTTTTGGACATGCTTGCAATAAGGGTGTGCAGATACATCTTTTTCACTGGCGGTGTGATACCGATATCGCACCCTTCAGTACTGGTGGATACCAACGTTGATCTGATACGATATCAGGATGAATGATGCATGCTGTTATTATTTTGTAGATTGGAAGAAGGACATTCCAATCAGGGTTTTATGATTCCGATCACATGTATCAGCTGTAAATGTTTGAAAGTATTCATGGTAAGTGGTGAATATTTCAACTACTTCCTTGTCAGGAACTTACAATGTTGATATCATCCTCACTCATGACTCCATTATTGACACGCCTCGCACCTTTGTCCAATGACCACAATTTAGCGTCTTTCTCACTAATCAGTTTCATCTCAAACCCAATGCTGAGTCATATTTAGGAGACAAAAAGTCATAGTTATGGGTTAAAAAGTCTTATTTATGAGATAAAAAGTTATATTTCTGGGATTAGAAGTCATATTTATGAGATAAAAAGTCATATTCATCGGATTAGAAGTCATATTTATGAGATAAAAAGTCATATTTGTGGGGGGGGGGGGGAAGTCATATTATGCTATAAAAAGTCATATTTATGAGATAAAAAGTTAGATTAATGGGATAAAAAGTCATATTTATAAGATAAAAAGTCTTATTTATGAGATAAAAAGTTATATTTATGGGATTAGAAGTCATATTTATAAAATAATAAGTCTTATTTATGGGATTAAAGAATTATCTATGATATAAAAAGTCACATTTATGGGATAAAAAGTGTAATTGATGTGATAAAAAGTCTTATTTATGTGATAAAAAGTCTTACTTATGAGATAAAAAGTCTTATTTATGAGATAAAAGTCACATTTATGGGATAAAAAGTCATTTATGAGATAAAAAGTAATATTAATGGAATAAAAAGTCATTTATGGGATAAAAAGTCATTTATGGGATAAAAAGTCATATTTATTAGATAAAATGTTATGTTTATGGTATAAAAAGTCATATTTATGGGATAAAAATTTATATTTATGGTATAAAAAGACATTTATGGGATAAAAAGTCATTTAGCAGAAAAAAAATCAAATTTATAAGATGAGTCATTTTATTAGATAAAAAGTCATATTGAGATTAAAAGTCATGTTAATGGGATAAAAAGTCATATTTATAAGATAAAAAGTTATATTTATGGTATAAAAAGTCATATTTATGGGATAAAAAGTTATATTTATGGTATAAAAAGACATTTATGGGATAAAAAGTCATATTTATGGGATAAAAGGTTATATGTATGGTGTAAAAAGACATTTATGGGATGAAAAGTCATATTTATGGGATAAAAGGTTATATGTATGGTGTAAAAAGACATTTATGGGATAAAAAGTCATATTTAGCAGATAAAAAGTCAAATTTATAAGATGAGTCATTTTATTAGATAAAAAGTCATATTGAGATTAAAAGTCATATTAATGGGATAAAAAGTCATATTTATAAGATAAAAAGTTATATTTATGGTATAAAAAGTCACATTTATGGGATAAAAAGTTATATTTATGGTATAAAAAGACATTTATGGGATACAAAGTCATATTTATGGGATAAAAAGTTATATTTATGGTATAAAAAGACATTTATGAGATAAAAAGTTATATTTATGAGATACAAAGATAAAAAGTAAAATTTATAAGATAAAGAGTCATTTATGAGATTTTTTTTTAAAGTCCTATTTATGAGATAAAAAGTCATATTGAGATAAAAAGTCATATTTACGGGATAAAAAGTCATATTTATTCGATAAAAAGTAATATTTCTTAGATTAAAAAGTAATCTATGAGATAAAAAGTCATATTTATGAGATAAAAAGTCATATTTCTTAGATTAAAAAGTCATTTATGAGATAAAAAGTCATATTTATGGGATTAAAAAGTCATATTTATTGGATACAAACTCAAGTTATGGGATAAAAAGTCATAGTTATGAGACAAAGGTATATTTATGGGGTAAAAAGTCATATTTATGGGATAAAAAGTCAGAGTTATGGGATAAAAAGTCATAGTTATGGGATAAAAAATAATAGTTTTGAGATAAAAAGTAATATTTATGAGGTAAAAGGTCATACTGAGATAAAAAGTCATATTTATGAGATAAGAAGACATATTTAAGAGATAAAAAGTCATATTTATGGGATAAAAAGTCATATTTATGGGATAAAAAGACAAAGTCATATTTATGGGATAAAAAGACAAAGTTATATTTATGGGGTAAAAAGTCATATTTATGAGATAAAAAGTCAGAACTACGAGAGTGCAGTGCAGTTAGTATGTAAAAATTTTGACATGCTTCATAATTTTGATTTTTTAATCTCATGATTACATTTCGTATCATAATTTCAACTTTCTTATTTTATAATTTCAACATTTTATCTCATAATGAATACTTTTTATTTCATAATTTGACTTTTTAAAATCTCATTTCAACTTTTTTCTCAAACTATGAATCTCATAATTTCGAATTTTTTACATCATCATTATGACTTTTAAACTCATAATTAGGGATTTTGATCTCATAATTACGACTTTTTCTCATAATGGCGATTTTTTAAATCTCATAATTATGACTTTTTATTTCATAATCTTACTTTTTATCTCATAATTTCGATTTTTTTTATTTAAAAATGTGGATTTTTTAATCTCATGATTCGACTTTATCTCACAATTTAAAGTCATATTTATGGGATAAAAAGTCATATTTATTAGATTAAAAGTAATATTTATGAGATTAAAAGTAATATTTATGAGATTAAAAGTAATATTTATGAGATAAATTATATTTATGAGATAAAAAGTCACAGTTATGGGATAAAACAAATCATATTTATGGGATAAAAAGATAAAAAGTTATATTTATGGGATAAAAAGTCATATTTATGAGATACAAAGTCGAAATTGTTAGAGTGCTCTGGGATAAAAAGTCATATTTATAAGATAAAAAGATAAAAAGTCATATCTATGAGATAAAAAGTTGAAATTATGAGAGTGCAGTTATGCAGGTTGTATCTCATAATTTCAACTTTCTTAATTTTTACTTTCAACTTTCTTATCTTATAATTTCAAAATGTTATCTCATAATGAATGCTTTTTATTTCATAATTTTGACTTTTTATCTCATTTCAACTTTTTATTTCATAACTATGAATTTTTATCTCATAATTTCGATTTTTTTTAATATCATAATTATGACTTTTGATCTCATAATTCTGATTTTTAATCTCATAATTTCGATTTTTTTTTTTAATCTCATGATTCTGACTTTTTATTTCATAATCTTTTACTTTTTATCTCATAATTTCGATTTTTTTTATTTAAAAAATTTGACTTTTTTTATTTAAAAATTTTGACTTTTTTTATTTTAAAAATTTGACTTTTTTATTTTAAAAATTTGACTTTTTTATTTTAAAAATTTGACTTTTTTATTTCATGATTCGACTTTATCTCATACTTTTAACTTTTTATCCCCAAAATATGAGTTTTTATTTCCTAATCGTTACTTTCTTATCTCATATATCTCATAATTTTAACTTTTTATCTCCAACTTTCAACTTTTCATTTTATAATTTTGATTTTTGATCACATAATTATAACTTTATAGCTCATAATTTTGATGTTTTATTTCAAAATTAGGACTTTTTATATCACAATTCGACTTTATCTCAATTTCAACTTTTTATCTCATATGACTATTTATCTCATAATTGTGACTTTTTATCTCATAATTTCAATTTTTTAATCTCATAAATGACTTTTTAAAATCTCATTTTGACTTTATCTCATAGCTATGACTTTTTAAATCATAATTTCTACTTTTTATCTCATAATTGACTTTTTATCTCACAATTTTGACTTTCTTAACTCATAATTTAGACTTTTTATTTTATAATTTTGACATTTTATCTCCTACTTATTATCGGACTCAAATATTTAGGATGGTTTTTATTGAGGCGGGTGAGAGTGGAGTAGTAATTAGTTTTAGCTAAGGTAAGCGTGTGTTTATAAGTTATTAAACTATTGCTTGATGGAAAACCTCAAGTTTAGTCGCACGCCATTTGCGTTCCAGCTTTCTACATGATAGTTTAAGAGCTCTGGTTTCTTCTGTGAACCAGGTGGTACGGTACGCCTTTTAGGGGCCTTTTTAGCTTTAGCGGTGCTATACTATCAATGGCGATGCGCAGGGCATCGTTAAAGTTGTTAGTGAGGTTATCGATAGAGCCCACATCATTTGGGAATGGCGCCATTACCGAAGGCAGTAGGCCAGCAAGAGTCATCGTTGTAACAGCATTATTGTTGCGGCTGCTAAAGCAGTTATTATTATTAGCTTGTTGACAATGAGTCAGAACTTACATTTTTTATGTAATGATCGGACATTACTTTAGTGTACGGGAGTACCATAACTTTGGAGGTGGTGACACCCCGGACAAGTACTAGGTCTATCGCATTACCGTTGTGATGCGTGGGTTCATTTATTATTTGTGTAAGACCACAGCTATTGATTATAGTCTAGAGCGCCACACACGGAAGGTCATATGGATATTAAAATACCCATTATAATTATATTATCTGCACGTGTCACTAGATCAGTGACAAACTCTGAAAATTCACTGATAAAGTCCGAAAAGGGCTCAGGGGGGCGATAGATAACAGCCAGATAGAGAGGTAGTGGTGTGACAGACCTCATAGTAAGCACCTCAAACAATTTGTAGTTATTATTTAGGTTAGGGGTAAGGTTCAAGTTTTCATTGTATATTAGTGCGACCCCCCCCGCCACCCCCGCCACCCCTTTTGAGGGGACGGGCAATATGTGCATTCGTATAGTTAGGAGGAGTTGCCTCATTTGATTGATTTATACTTATTATTTAGGTTAGGGCTAAGGTTAAGGTTTTCATTGGATATTAGTGTGAGTATTCTTCATCAGGTACACACACTTGTCATCTTTCAGACATTTGACTTCTAACTTTATGTATTTGGTGAATACTTATGGAAGTATTATGTTTCAGAGTAATACATTTATGTATTTGATGAATACTGATGGAAGTATGTTGCAGAGTAATAACTGTGTATAAGATGAATACTTATGGAAGTATTATGTTGTTACAGAGTAATAACTTTATGTATTTGATGAATACTTATGGAAGTATTATGTTGTTGCAGAGTATTAAGTTTATGTATTTGTTGAATACTTGTGGGAGTATTATGTGTTGCAGAGTAATAACTGTATGTATTTGATGAATACTTATGGAAGTACTAAATTGCTGCAGAGTAATTACTTTATGTATTTCATCAATACTTATGGAAGTATTGTTGTTACAGAGTAATAACTTTAGGTATTTGATAAATACTTATAGAAGTATTATGTTGTTACAGAGTAATAACTGTATGTATTCAATTAATACTTAGGGAAGTATTATGTTGTTGCAGAGTAATAAATGTATGTATTTGATGAATACTTGTGCAAGTACTATGTTGTTGCAGAGTAATTACTTTATGTATTTTATCAATACTTATGGAAGTGAAGTTGTTACAGAGTAATAACTGTGTATTGGAGGAATACTTGTGGAAGTACTATGTTGTTGCAGAGTAATAACTGTATATATTTGATGAATACTTATGGAAGTATTATGTTGTTGCAGAGTAATAACTTTATGTATTTGATGAATACTTATGGAAGTATTATGTTGTTGCAGAGTAATAACTGTATGTATTTGATGAATACTTATGGAAGTATTATGTTGTTGAAGAGTAATAACTGTATGTAATTGATGAATACTTGTGGAAGTATTATGTTATTGCAGAGTAATAACTGTATGTATTTGATGAATACTTATGGAAGTATTATGTTGTTGCAGAGTAATAACTGTATGTATTTGATGAATACTTATGGAAGTATTACTGGTATGTTGTTGCACAGTAATAACTGTATGTATTTGATGAACACTTGTGGAAGTACTATGTTGTTGCAGAGTTAATAACTGTATGTATTTGATGAATACTTGTGGAAGTACTATGTTGTTGCAGAGTAATTACTTTATGTATTTGATCAATACTTATGGAAGTAAAGTTGTTACAGAGTAATAACTGTATGTATTTGATTAATACTTGTGGAAGTATTATGTTGTTGCAGAGTAATAACTGTATGTATTTGAGGAATACTTGTGGAAGTATTATGTTGTTGCAGAGTAATAACTGTATATATTTGATGAATACTTGTGGAAGTATTATGTTGTTGCAGAGTAATAACTGTATGTATTTGAGGAATACTTGTGGAAGTATTATGTTGTTGCAGAGTAATAACTGTATATATTTGATGAATACTTATGGAAGTACTATGTTTTTGCAGAGAAATACTACAAGGTCACAATGCCAGCTGACAGAAGCAGTCTTCCACCCTATCAGCCAAACGGCCACAAACAGTAAGTGGAAATATTTTCTTCTTCTTCCTCATATTTCATATCATGTGCACTTTTTAGCTCCTTTCAAATGAATGATATTTAATCAGGATTAATCATCAGCAACCATTTTTAAATCTGATTAACAAAGGTATTTGTTGGATAGTGCTAATTAAAAAAATAATTTAATGGCGATTAATCCACAACAATTTTGTGATTAATCTGAATAAAAATGTTTTGACATCACTAAATAAATGTGACTGACATATAATTGTGATTAATCCACAACAACCCTGTAATTCATCTGATTAAAAATGGTCATGTTTGACAGCACTAATTAAAAATGAATGATATTCAATCACGATTAATCTACAGACACATGTCAATAATCTGATTAAAAATGGTAATTATTGGACAACCCTGATTAAAATGTTTAATAATTGACAGTAATTAATCCACAACAATTTTTTATCAGAAATTGTAATATTTGACAGCACTGATTAAAAATGTATATTTATTCTGGATTAATCCAAAGCAACCCTGTGATTAATCTATTTCAATATGTTATACAGCATCAATTAAAAATGATTATTCAATAATGATTAATCAACCCTGTGATTAATTTGATTAAAAATGGTAATGTTTTGACAGGAATAATTAAAATGACTGACATTTAATAATAATAAGCGCGATTAATTCCCAGATACCATGTAATTAATCTAGTTAAAAAGTTAATGTTTGACAGTGCTAATTAAAAATTAATTATAATTCATCGTGATTAATCTAATTAAAAATGCTTGACAGCACTGATTATGTGATTCATCTTTTTAAGTTTGAAATTAATGATATTTAATTGTGATTATTCACAGCAAAATGTGATTCATCTGATTACAAGTGTTTGACAGCACTAATTTAAAATGAAAGATACTTAGTGTTTGATAGCACTGATTAAAATGGAATAATATTTAATCAGATACATCACAACAAATATGTGATTAATCTGACTAAAAGTGTTTGACAGCACTAAATACAAATTAATTATATTTAATCAGAAATCATAGCAGAGACTTCTCTGCTATGATTTCTGATTAATCACTTGATTAATCTGATTAAAAGGGTTTGAAAGCACTAATTAAAAATTATTAATATTTAATCAGATTAATCACGGCAGAAAAGTGATTAATCTAATTGAAAACGTTTGACAGCACTAATACAAAAAGAATAATATTTAATCATATTAATAACGGCAGAAAAATGATTAATCTGATTGAAAGTGTTTGACAGCAGTAATAAAAAATCAATTATATTTAATCACATTAATCACGGCAGAGAAGTGATTAATCTGATTAAAAGTGTTCGACAGCAGTTGATATTTAATCTGATAAATCACAGCAAATATGTGATTAATCTGATTCAAAGTGTTTGACAGCACTAATTAAAAATAAATATTTAATCATCTTAATCTCAGCAAATATGTGATTAATCTGATTAAAAGTGTTTGACAACACTAATTAAACATGAATGATATTTAATCGTGATTACTCACAGCAGAGATGTGAATAATTAAAAGTGTTTGACAGCCCTAATTAAAAAAATGAATATTTAATGAGATTAATCACGACAGAGAAGTGAATAATCTGATTAATAGTGTTTGACAGCACTAATTAAAAATGAAAGATACTTAGTGTTTGGTAGCACTAATTAAAATTGTATATATTTAATCAGATACATCACAACAAATTTGTGATTAATCTGATTAAAAGTGTTTGACAGCACTAAATAAAAATTAATTCTATTTAATCAGAAATCATAGCAGAGAAGTGATTAATCTGATTAAAAGGGTTTGAAAGCACTAATTAAAAATTATTAATATTTAATCAGATTAATCACGGCAGAAAAGTGATTAATCTAATTGAAAACGTTTGACAGCACTAATACAAAAAGAGTAATATTTAATGATATTAATAACGGCAGAAAAATGATTAATCTGATTGAAAGTGTTTGAAAGCAGTAATTAAAAATGAATTATATTTAATCACATTAATCACGGCAGAGAAGTGATTAATCTGATTAAAAGTGTTCGACAGCAGTTGATATTTAATCTGATAAATCACAGCAAATATGTGATTAATCTGATTAAAAGTGTTTGAAAGCACTAAATAAAAATGAATTATATTTAATCAGAAATCACAGCAGAGAAGTGATTAATCTGATTAAAAGGGTTTGACAGCACTAATCAAAAAAGAATAATATTCAATCATATTAATAACAGCAGAAAAGTGATTAGTCTGATTGAAAGTGTTTGACAGCAGTAATTAAAAATTACTTATATTTAATCACATTAATCACGGCAGAGAAGTGATTAATCTGATTAAAAGTGTTCGACAACAGTTGATATTTAATCTGATAAATCACAGCAATTTGTGATTAATCTGATTAAAAGTGTTTGACAGCACTAATTAAAAAATAATATTTAATCATCTTAATATCAGCAAATATGTGATTAATCTGATTAAAAGTGTTTGACAGCACTAATTAAACATGAATGATATTTAATCGTGAATACTCACAGCAGAGATGTGAATAATTAAAAGTGTTTGACAGCCCTAATTAAAAAATTAATATTTAATGAGATTAATCACGACAGAGAAGTGATTAATCTGATTAATAGTGTTTGACAGTACTAATTAAAAATGAAAGATGCTTAGTGTTTGATAGCACTAATTAAAATGTTATAATATTTAATCAGATACATCACAACAAATATGTGATTAATCTGATTAAAATTGTTTGACAGCACTAAATAAAAATGAATTATATTTAATCAGAAATCACAGCAGAGAAGTGATTAATCTGATTAAATGGGTTTGAGAGCACTAATCAAAAAATAATAATATTTAATCACATTAATCACGGCAGAAAAGTGATTAATCTAATTGAAAGTGTTTGACAGCACTAATCAAAAAATAATAATATTTAATGATATTAATAACGACAGAAAATTGATTAGTCTGATTGAAAGTGTTTGACAGCAGTAATTAAAAATGAATTATATTTAATCACATTAATCACGGCAGAGAAGTGATTAATCTGATTAAAAGTGTTCGACAGCACTAATTAAAAATGAATATTTTATCATCTTAATCTCAGCAGAGATGTGAATAATCTGATTAAAAGTGTTTGACAGCCCTAATTAAAAATGAATATTTAATCAGATTAATTACGACAGAGAAGTGATTAATCTGATTAAAAGTGTCTGACAGCACTAGTTAAAAATTAATATTTAATCAGATTAATCACAACAGAAAAACGATTAATCTGATTAAAAGTGTTTGAGAGCACTAGTTAAAAATGACTATTTAATCAGATTAATCACGACAGAGAAGTGTTTAATCTGATTAAAAGTGTCTGACAGCACTACTTAAAAATTAATATTTAATCAGATTAATCACAACAGAGAAGTGATTAATCTGATTAAAAGTGTCTGACAGCACTAGTTAAAAATGACTATTTATTCAGATTAATTATGACAGAGAAGTGATTAATCTGATTCAAAGTGTCTAATTGTGTTGGGTGCTTGCAGTCGACACCGACATGGCGAGCGGACGTCCCATCCCGTCTACTCCTACCATCCCGGAGACAAGATGCTTCACTTCTACCGCTGGACTTCGCCACCTGGCGTGATGAAGATAATGTGCATCATCATCATCATCATGTGCGTGGCGGTCTTCGCCTGCGTGGCGTCCACACTGGCCTGGGACTACGACATGAACAACTTGGGTCTCGGCGGCGGCGGCCTGGTTCCGGGCTTCGGCGGCGGACAGTTTGGCGGCGGGCAGTTTGGCGGCGGGCAGTTTGGCGGCTCCATCGGCGGCGGTTTCGGCGGCGGCTTTGGAGGAGGCTCCGGCAGTTCCCTCAACAATTTCGGCGGCGGAGGAGTGCAGATGGATCCGAAATCAGGCAAAGGCTTCATCATCGCCATTTCCGCCATCACCTTCATCGCCGTGCTGGTCATTTTCGTGCTGGTCGTGTCCAGGCAAAAGGCCGCTACCTCGTCCAAATTCTACCTGGCGGCGATCATCATCTCCGCCATCTTGGCCTTTCTGATGCTCATCGCCACCATCGTGTACTTGGTGGCGGTCAACCCGACAGCTCAGACCTCAGGATCCATTTACTACAACCAGATCCGCCAGGTGTGCGCTCAGTACCAGAACCAGGCTCAGGCTCAGGGTATCTTCCTCAACCAGTACCTCTACCACTACTGCGTGGTGGAACCTCAGGAGGTGAGATATTACAGGCGTAATGTCAACACACACACTTTGGTGCCCACACAAATGATCAGAAAACACAACAATCCTTAAATTTACTATATTGCGACAACAAAAATACGCAAAAACTACAATTGTCTCAGATTTTAATCCTTTGGGTTTTGCCCTTAAATTCCTCCTATGTCCAAGGACTTATTTACTAAACAATAATAAAAAACTACAAAAAACTATTTTTTATAGTAAATTTACTACAACCAGATCCACCAGGTGTGTGCTCAGAACCAGGCTCAGGCTCAGAGTATCTTCCTCAACCAGTACCTCTACCACTACTGCGTGGTGGAACCTCAGGAGGTGAGATATTACGGGCGTAATGTCAACACACTTTGGTGCCCACACAAACGATCAGAAAACACAACAATCCTTAAATTTACCGTATTGCGTCAACAAAAATAAGCAAAAACTACAATTGTCTCAGATTTTAATCCTTTGGGTTTTGCCCTTAAATTCCTCCTATGTCCAAGGACTTATTTCCTAAACAATAATAAAAACTACAAAAAACGATTTTGTGATAGTAAATTTACTACAACCAGATCCGCCAGGTGTGCGCTCAGTACCAGAACCAGCCTCAGTTTCAGGGTATCTTCCTCAACCAGTACCTCTACCACTACTGCGTGGTGGAACCTCAGGAGGTGAAATATTACGGGCGTAATGTCAACACACACACTTTGGTGCCCACACAAACGATCAGAAAACACAACAATCCTTAAATTTACCGTATTGCGACAACAAAAATACGCAAAAACTACAATTGTCTCAGATTTTAATCCTTTGGGTTTTGCCCTTAAATTCCTCCTATGTCCAAGGACTTATTTCCTAAACAATAATAAAAACGACAAAAAACGATTTTGTGATAGTAAATTTACTACAACCAGATCCGCCAGGTGTGCGCTCAGTGCCAGAACCAGGCTCAGGCTCAGGGTATCTTCCTCAACCAGTACCTCTGCCACTACTGCGTGGTGGAACCTCAGGAGGTGAGATATTATGGGCGTAATGTCAACACACACACTTTGGTGCCCACACAAACGATCAGAAAACACAACAATCCTTAAATTTACCGTATTGCGACAACAAAAATACGCAAAAACTACAATTGTCTCAGATTTTAATCCTTTGGGTTTTGCCCTTAAATTCTTCCTATGTCCAAGGACGTATTTACTAAACAATAATAAAAACTACAAAAAACGATTTTGTGATAGTAAATTTACTACAACCAGATCCGCCAGGTGTGCGCTCAGTGCCAGAACCAGGCTCAGGCTCAGGGTATCTTCCTCAACCAGTACCTCTGCCACTACTGCGTGGTGGAACCTCAGGAGGTGAGATATTACGGGCGTAATGTCAACACACACACTTTGGTGCCCACACAAACGATCAGAAAACACAACAATCCTTAAATTTACCGTATTGCGACAACAAAAATACGCAAAAACTACAATTGTCTCAGATTTTAATCCTTTGGGTTTTGCCCTTAAATTCCTCCTATGTCCAAGGACTTATTTCCTAAACAATAATAAAAACTAAAAAAAACGATTTTGTGATAGTAAATTTACTACAACCAGATCCGCCAGGTGTGCGCTCAGTGCCAGAACCAGGCTCAGGCTCAGGGTATCTTCCTCAACCAGTACCTCTGCCACTACTGCGTGGTGGAACCTCAGGAGGTGAGATATTATGGGCGTAATGTCAACACACACACTTTGGTGCCCACACAAACGATCAGAAAACACAACAATCCTTAAATTTACCGTATTGCGACAACAAAAATACGCAAAAACTACAATTGTCTCAGATTTTAATCCTTTGGGTTTTGCCCTTAAATTCCTCCTATGTCCAAGGACTTATTTCCTAAACAATAATAAAAACTACAAAAAACGATTTGGTGATAGTAAATTTACTACAACCAGATCCGCCAGGTGTGCGCTCAGTACCAGAACCAGGCTCAGGCTCAGGGTATCTTCCTCAACCAGTACCTCTGCCACTACTGCGTGGTGGAACCTCAGGTGGTGAGATATTACGGGCGTAATGTGCACACACTTTGGTGCCCACACAAACGATCAGAAAACACAACAATCCTTAAATTTACCGTATTGCGACAACAAAAATAAGCAAAAACTACAATTGTCTCAGATTTAAATCCTTTGGGTTTTGCCCTTAAATTCCTCCTATGTCCTAAACAATAATAAAAACTACAAAAAACGATTTTGTGATAGTAAAAAAATCCTGATCTATTCACTGCGTATGGACATGATACCGCACTTGGTATCATTACCATCGATACTTCTGTTTACGTTACAGAGCTCAGCAGTTAGCATAGCTTCTTGTAGCCGTGTAGCGTGTTTAGCTTGTGCTCATCCTCCAGTGATAACGCTACTTACTTGGGAGGTGAGGACTAGTGACTGGCACTAGCCGCCAACGAGGACGCTACATTGCGTTGAGGCCTCGCCCGCCGAATGCTTCCATTTTGTTGACAACTGGTCTTGGTCTGGTGCAGGCCATCGCCATCGTCCTCGGCTTCCTGGTGTTTGTGGCGCTGATCATTCTTCTGGTGTTCGCCGTGAAGACTCGCTCCAGCATCAGGCGCTGGGGCCGAGACCGCATCCTGTGGGAAGAAGTCAAGGTGGTCAACGACGGTCTTCATCACAGCGTCGGAGAGTGGGTGAGTCCCCTCGCCGCTTCCTGTACTTCCTGCCATACTCCATTGTGATTAATCCACAGAAACCCAATGATTAATCTTATTAGGACGGTCATTTTTGGCATAGCTAATTAAAACGAATATTTAATTCTGATTAATCTACAGCAACCCTGTGATTAATCGGATTGAAAAGTTAATGTTTGACAAAACTAAATAAAAATGACTATTTGATCATAGTGATCATCATGATTAAACCACAGCAACCATGTGATTAATAAGAAGGTCATGTTTGACAGTCAATAAAAAAATATATATTTAATTGGGATTAATCAATCAGGTCTAATTAAAGATAAATGATATTTAATCATGATTAATTCCCAGATACCCTGTGATTAATCTAATTAAAAAGGTAATATTTGACAGTACTAATTTAAAATGAATGCTATTTAATCATTAGTCCACAGCAACCCTGCGATTAATCTACATAAAAAATGTTTGATAGCACTAATTACAAATGAATGACATTAAATCTAGATTAATCATAGCAAAAATGTGATTATTCTGATTGTTTGACAGCGCTATTTGAAAAGGAATGATATTCAATGGTGATTAATCCACAGCTAACCTCTCGCTGGAGTGCATTCTTGCGCGCTATTAAAAAACCTTTCATGCTGACAGGTTGGGCAGCTTTGTCTTCATTACTTTGATGGACAGCATTTGTGGGTGCAGCCACGGCCTTGAAGGCAGGGACGTCTTTTGTGGGCGGACAGGAAGGACATGTGTCCTCTGTTGTTTTTTTTTATCAAAAGCTTTGCATTTTTTCAGCATCCAAAAAGAATGTTACTATTAACTACATGCCACAGAAACGCGTTCACACCCCTAATTGTGACAGCCAGCAATATTGTGGAGTACGAGCGTCACGTGTCCTTGTTTTGAAGACGGAGGAGGACGCAAACGCCCCCGCAATTATGTTACCGTCATTAAAACTGCGATCTAAAGGTAAAAAACGTCCATCAATCTGCGATTAATAACAAGTTAACTACAGACAAGATGTGATGAATCGATATGAAGTATTTGAATAGCCCTTTCACACACCCAATTACTATTATGTTGGATCCACTATGGACTGGACTCTCACAATATTATGTCAGACCCACTCGACATCCATTGCTTTCGGTCTCCCCTAGAGGGGGGGGGTTACCCACATATGCGGTCCTCTCCAAGGTTTCTCATAGTCATTCACATCGACGTCCCACTGGGGTGAGTTTTTCCTTGCCCGTATGTGGGCTTTGTACCGAGGATGTCGTTGTGGCTTGTGCAGCCCTTTGAGACACTTGTGATTTAGGGCTATATAAATAAAGATTGATTGATTGATTGAATTATATTCAATGGAGGCAAGTCAAACAAGCGGAAAAGTCTGTTCACCTTCAGACCGCCCACAACCTCACTGATTGGCGCTAATTTGACAATGATTGACAGCAGCTGACCAATCAGAGGTCAGATGTGTTGACGGATGCAGGTGGAGAGAAGAAAAGTGACGTTTGCGTGGTGGAATAAGAGAAGTGATGTTTGTGTGGTAGAATAATACAAGTGAAGTTTGCGTGGTAGAATAAGAGAAGTGGTAGAATAAGATAAGTGACGTTTGTGTGGTAGAATAAGAGAAGTGACGTTTGCGTGGTAGAATAAGAGAAGTGACGTTTGCGTGGTAGAATAAGAGAAGTGGTAGAATAAGATAAGTGGTATATTAAGAGAAGTGGTAGAATTAAAAAAAGTTATGTTTGCGTGGTAGAATAAGAGAAGTGACGTTTGCGTGGTAGAACAAGAGAAGTGACGTTTGCGTGGTAGAATAAGATAAGTGGCGTTTGTGTGGTAGAATAAGAGAAGTGGTACAATAAGATAAGTGGTATATTAAGAGAAGTGGTAGAATTAAAAAACGTTGTGTTTGTGTGGTAGAATAAGAGAAGTGGTAGAATAAGACAAGCAGTATAATAAAAGAAGTGGTAGAATAAAAAAAGTAATGTTTTTGTGGTAGAATAAAAGAAGTGATGTTTGTGTGGTAGAATAAGAGAGGTGATGTTTGTGTGGTAGGATAAGTGAAGTGGTAGAATTTAAAAAAAGTTATGTTTGTGTGGTAGAATAAGAGAAGTGGTAGAATAAGATAAGTGTTATATTAAGAGAAGTGGTTGAATAAAAAAAGTAATGTTTGTGTGGTAGAATAAGAGAAGTGGTAGAATAAGAGAAGTGGTAGAATAAGATAAGCGGTATAATAAGAGAAGTGGTAGAATAAAAAAAGTAATGTTTGTGTGGTAGAATAAGAGAAGTGGTAGAATAAGAGAGGTAATGTTTGTGTGGTAGAATAAGAGAAGTGGTAGAATAAGAAAAGTGATGTTTGTGTGGTAGAATAAGAGAAGTGACGTTTGCGTGGTAGAATAAGATAAGTGACGTTTGCGTGGTAGAATAAGATAAGTGACGTTTGTGTGGTAGAATAAGATAAGTGGTATATTAAGAGAAGTGGTAGAATTAAAAAAGGTTATGTTTGTGTGGTAGAATAAGAGAAGTGGTAGAATAAGTGGTATATTAAGAGAAGTGGTAGAATTAAAAAAAGTTATGTTTGTGTGGTAGAATAAGAGATGTGGTAGAATAAGACAAGCGGTATAATAAGAGAAGTGGTAGAATAAAAAAAGTAATGATTGTGTGGTAGAATAAAAGAAGTGATGTTTGTGTGGTAGAATAAGAGAAGTGGTAGAATAAGAGAAGTGATGTTTGTGTGGTATAATAAGTGAAGTGGTAGAATTTAAAAAAGTTATGTTTGTGTGGTAGAATAAGGGAAGTGGTAGAATAAGATAAGTGGTATATTAAGATAAGTAGTAGAATAAAAAAGTAATGTTTGTGTAGTAGTATAAGAGAAGTGGTAGAATAAGATAAGCTGTACAATAAGAGAAGTGATAGAATTTAAAAAAGTAATATTTGTGTGGTAGAATAAGAGAAGTGGCAGAATAAGATAAGTGGTATATTAAGAGAAGTGGTAGAATTAAAAAAAGTAATGTGTGTGTGGTAGAATAAGAGAAGTGGTAGAATAAGAGAAGTGGTAGAATAAGATAAGTGGTATAACAAGAGAAGTGATAGAATTTAAAAAAGTAATATTTGTGTGGTAGAATAAGAGAAGTGGTAGAATAAGAGAGGTGATGTTTGTGTTGTAGAATAAGAGAAGTGGTAGAATAAGAGAAGTGATGTTTGCGTGGTAATGCTGGTGCATGCTAGGAGTCGAGCAACCGGTCGGACCGGCGGAACAATGTCTGCCGTGTTGAGTGCTTTCACTTCATTTCCAACACAACAACAAACACTTTTGGACGGTCAGTGACACATTCTAAAAGTACTCATACACAAAAAAACATCAACAGTGGAATAAAAGAGCAAACAGGGGAAATGTGAGGAGGAAAAGTTGCAAAGTTGACTCTAATAACCCAAAGCTGCCATGCAATGTTTTTTTTCTCTTTAAAAATGTCATTGCTCAAAAAATAATAATGTATCAAAATCAATGTTGTTATGAATTATTGACGTATTTAAGACTCCAATTACTTCACATCAAATATTACACTTTGAATTATTTTTGGGAAAATGTTGCATATTTTGTGTGTTTGCCATAACATAACAAAAAGGGCTTAACACATAAACAATAAAACTGTAAATGGACAGATTTGAAGTTGATCCAGAGATTTAAGCGTTGAAAGTAAAACATTTATGACCTTTTTTTCACACTTTTAAAACCTTTTGGATCCCTGAATATTTAGTTGGATAATTGGTAACAGTGATAAATAGATCATTAGTAATACACTATAAAAAAAATTAAAGTGAATTTTTACATTTAAAAAAAATGGCAGCTCAGTCGCCAGAATTTGGTGGTAAAAATAACAGTAGTACTGTTTTTCAACGCATGGTAATGCACTGTCAATACGTAAGAGTACCAATACTTTAGAATCAAGTACAAGTAAAAAGTAGTCATCAAAATATTGACTTTGGTAAAAGTAAGTATTCTGTGAAAAAACTACTCAAGTATTGAGTAACTTGTGAGTAACTTCTGATTTATTTAGTAGTTATTTTTAATGGTTCTTGGACTACAATTGTAGTTTCTGTGTGTGTGTGTGTGTGTGTGTGTGTGTGTGTGTGTGTGTGTGTGTGTGTGTGTGTGTGTGTGTGTGTAAAACATAAAACTAGTTTACAATTTACTTCAATACGTTTTCTCCAGTTGGAAGTAGAATTCCTATAATATGAAATGAGAACATTTCTACTGACACAGATGACAGCACATGATAAAAAAATTATTTTTAGTAGTAATCATTGAGGATTTTTTTGCTGTACCATCAGTACTTTTCTATGTACTAAATTGAGTTTGATTTGTCAAATAATTCCGTTTCTTTTATTTTCTTAGCTACGTGTGAAGTTGTAGTTTTTTTTTGGTTTTTGGTTTTTCACCATAGCTGACAGTTTTATTGATAAAGTGTGTGAATTGAGTCATACAGCATAAGTATCCAATAAAGTACAAACCATATAAAGACAGGAAAAAAATGACAGTGGAACCCGTTTATGTCGACGCCCCCGGACTGCGTGACCGACGTCGACGTAACCATACATTAATTTTATTGTGGTTTCATATTATATATTATACTCTTTCCTAACAGAGCTGCTGCAGTAAGTTCATTGTATGTCTTGATGACGACTGAGTTTGCACAAATCTTTTGGTGGTTAACAAGCTCCAAAAAGACTGCTGCATTTTATTTGTTTGGGTAGAATCCAGGTAAATAATGCCATGCTTTTATTTGGAAGCTGGCTTCACACTGAACAGGAAGTTATTGTGTGCATGATTTAATGCAGTGTAAGTCGTGGCGATAATAATGACGGTAACAACACTGGCTACATAAACGCACACATTTTTCATAGAAATGATGATGATTAAGTAATTAGAAGAACACTGTGGACCGGGACTTGATGTTGTCGACATAAGTGGCACAATCATCAGCTGGTTCCACTGTAACATCCAATTTGATTTGCAATTGTGGAACAAAAATCCCATAAAAAAATGTCTTGGCTGTGCATTTTAATGGTTGCATTTAGTACTGTTAAAGGGGAACATTATCACAATTTCAGAAGGGTTAAAACCATTAAAAATCAGTTCCCAGTGGCTTGTTTTATTTTTCAAAGTTTTTTTCAAAATTTTACCCATCACGCAATATCCCTAAAAAAAAGCTTCAAAGTGCCTGATTTTAACCATCGTTATATACACTCGTCCATTTTCCTGTGACGTCACATAGTGATGACAACACAAACAAACATGGCGCAGAGAACAGCAAGCTATAGCGACATTAGCTCGGATTCAGACTCGGATTTCAGCGGCTTAAGCGATTCAACAGATTACGCATGTATTGAAACGATGGTTGTAGTGTGGAGGCAGGTAGCGAAAACGAAATTGAAGAAGAAACTGAAGCTATTGAGCCATATCGGTTTGAACCGTATGCAAGCGAAACCGACGAAAACGACACGACAGCCAGCGAGGACGAATTCGGCGATCGCCTTCTCACCAACGATTGGTATGTGTTTGTTTGGCATTAAAGGAAACTAACAACTGTGAACTAGGTTTACAGCATATGAAATACATTTAGCAACAACATGCACTTTGAGAGTGCAGACAGCCCAATTTTCATCAATTAATATATTCTGTAGACATACCCTCATCCGCGCTCTTTTCCTGAAAGCTGATCTGTCCAGTTTTGGAGTTGATGTCAGCAGGCCAGGGAAGCTAGGGTCAATATTCTTCTCTTGATCATCTTCGGTGGCATAAGGGACGGTGTGAGCCAAGACATCCAGGGGGTTTAGCTCGCTCGTCTGCGGGAACAAACTGCCGCCATTGCTTGCCGTGCTACCGAGGTCCTTTGTCCCTGAATTGCTCACACACTCCGGCAGATTCAATGGGGGTCTGGCGGCAGATTTCTTTGACTTTATCGTTGGAAATGCATCTGCTTTGAGTGTCGCAGGATATCCACACATTCTTGCCATCTCTGTCGTAGCATAGCTTTCGTCGGTAAAGTGTGTGGAACAAACGACTGACCATTTCGTCGGCTTTCCCCACACCCTCGTATTTTGAACAAATTTCGTCCAATTTCTTGCCACTTTCGCATCTTTGGGCCACTGGTTCAACTTGAATCCGTCCCTGTTCGTGTTGTTACACCCTCCGACAACACACCGACGAAAGTGAGAAAATGGCGGATTACTTCCCGATGTGACGTCACGTTGTGTCGTCATCGCTCCGAGAGCGAATAATAGAAAGGCGTTTAATTCGCCAAAATTCACCCATTTAGAGTTCGGAAATCGGTTAAAAAAATATATGGTCTTTTTTCTGCAACATCAAGGTCTGGTGATAATGTTCCCCTTTAAGTGTACCGTGTGAAGTTGTAGTTTCCATGCTCTAATATCTAAAGCACAGGTATCAAACTCAAGGCCTGGGGGCCAGATCTGGCCCGCCACTTCATTTTATCTGGCCCGCCACTTCATTTTATCTGGCCCGCAAACACCTGGAAATGATATGTGTCAATAAAGTACTTAAAATTTTCTCACTAAATTTTTTAAATTTTGACAGAAAAAATATATGTACTGCTTGAAATTGCATGCCTTTTAAACTTAATAGCATCTAATATTGCAATAAATATTATAGTATATTATCATACTTTCCAAACATGTTTTTGTCTAAATAAAAATAAATTAAAAACAACTTTACAGCAAACTACCCATCAAATTAATAAAAATGACAATACATTTTAAGTTGTTTTTTGACTGTAAAATTTTTGTTTTTAACGGTGTATTACTGTAAATGGAAAGACGGTACATTTGTTTTTACGGTAGAAAAACTGGCAGGTAAGTTGCCAGAATAAAAAAATTGAACTTGTACTGTTTTTCCATTAACAATATCATGTTGTAAAAAAACAATGTAAGTTTAACACAAAAATTCTGGCAACTAACCTGCCAGCTTTTTCTGTAACCCCCCGTGAAACCCACTATATTTTACAGTAAAATTTTGTAAATGTAAAAGTTTTTACTGTAAAATTGACAGTCTACTTAAAACTATTTATATAATTAATAATGAAATCCAGAGGCAAATTCATACATTATTCGCTGTTACAAGCAGCCCTCTGATGGCAGCCATAAATGTGATGTGGCCCTCAATGAAAACCAGTTTGACATCCCTGATCTAAAGCAGTGGTTCTCAACCTTTTTTCAGTGATGTAGACCCTGTGAACATTTTTTTAATTCAAGTACCCCCTAATCAGAGCAAAGCATTTTTGGTTGAAAAAAATAGTTTCTGATGTATTAAATTGTATAACAGTGCAAAATATTGCTCATTTGTAGTGGTCTTTCTTGAACTATTTGGAAAAAAAGATATAAAAATAACTAAAAACTTGTCGAAAAATAAACAAGTGATTCAATTATAAATAAAGATTTCTACACATAGAAGTAATCATCAACTTAAAGTGCCCTCTTGGGGATTGTAATAGAGATCCATCTGGATTCATGAAATTAATTCTAAACATTTATTTTGTTGAAGTATTATTCAATAAATATATTTATAAAGAATTTTTGAATTGTTGCTATTTTTAGAATATTTAAAAAAAATCTCACGTACCCCTTGACATACCTACAAGTACCCCCAGGGGTACACATACCCCCATTTGAGAACCACTGATCTAAAGTGACCGATGGCCATACGCAGTGTGCCTCCCGTACACTAGGGGGCGAGTGTGGTCATTTCAAGCTTGTGTTTAGCTATGTTAGAAGAAGAGAATGCTACATGCTATTAAGCGAGCGCTAGTAACTTTAAAGCTACGGATTTAACAGATAAGTGCAACTTTCCACTGATTTTTTTATGCTTTTGTTAAGGTTTTAATGTGTTTAGATGACACTTGTGGTTATTCAGATCCCCAGAGACATACAAAAAGATCGTTTTTTTGTTCCAAACGTTTTAGGAGGTTTCTGCTTACCAGTGGTCTCAAACAGCCGGAATGTGCTGGCGTCATGTCACGTAATTAAATTGTCTTCTTTTTGGAACATTCTGATATTATTAAACAAGTAAGATTCTATTTTATCATACTTTACAAATACCGACCTATTTCAGCTTCATATAGCTGTACTTTGTGCTTGCTTGATTGGTGAAATGGAGTCCTACGTCACTACTCGTTGGATTGGTCAAACAGAGTCACGTGACAATGCCTACCGGAAGCAGGCTCGCTGACTTAAAATAATACGTCTTTGCGAGGGCGGAGTTTGGGGAAGCCATGGAAAACGACTTCCAGACGGCTTCGAATCGATTCTGGACCATCATCCGCCGCCTCAGGAAGGTGAAGCAGTGCAATGTCAACACCGTGTATGGTGGGGATGGTGTTCTGCTGACCTCGACTGCGGATGTTGTGGATCGGTGCCTGGGGAATCTGTGGTGGGCTCTCCTATTTCTGGGGCTGAGGTTGGCGAGGTAGTTAAAAAGCTCCTCGGTGGCAAGGCCCCGGGCGTGGATGAGAGCCGCCTGGAGTTCCTTAAGGCTCTGGATGCTGTAGGGCTGTCTTGGTTGATAAGACTCTGCAACATGGCGTGGACATCGGGGGCGGTACCTCTGGATTGGTTCCTCTCTGTACGAAGGGGAACCGGAGGGTGTGTTCCAACTATCTGGGATCACACTCCTCAGCCTTCCCGGTAAGGTCCATTCAGGTGTACTGGAGAGGAGGCTACGCCGGATAGTCGAACCTCGGATTCAGGAGGAAATAGTGTGGTTTTCGTCCTGGTCGTGGAACTGTGGACCAGCTCTATACTCTCGGCAGGGTCCTTGAGGGTGCATGGGAGTTTGCCCAACCAGTCTACATGTGCTTTGTGGACTTGGAGAAGGCATTCGACCGTGTACCCCGGGAGGTCCTGAGGGGAGTGCTCAGAGAGTATGGGGTAACGGACTGTCTGATTTTGGCGGTCCGCTCTCTGTATGATCGGTGTCAGAGCTTGGTCCGCATTGTGGTACCTCTGGATTGGTTCCTCTCTGTAAGAAGGGGAACCGGAGGGTGTGTTCCAACTATCTGGGATCACACTCCTCAGCCTTCCCGGTAAGGTCCATTCAGGTGTACTGGAGAGGAGGCTACGCCAGATAGTTGAACCTCGGATTCAGGAGGAAATAATGTGGTTTTCGTCCTGGTCGTGGAACTGTGGACCAGCTCTATACTCTCGGCAGGGTCCTTGAGGGTGCATGGGAGTTTGCCCAACTAGTCTACATGTGCTCTGTGGACTTGGAGAAGGCATTCGACCGTGTACCCCGGGAAGTCCTATGGGGAGTGCTCAGAGAGTATGGGGCAACGGACTGTCTGATTGTGGCGGTCCGCTCCCTGTCAGTGTCAGAGATTGGTCCGCATTGCCGGCAGTAAGTCGGACACGTTTCCAGTGAGGGTTGGACTCCGCCAAGGCTGTCCTTTGTCACCGATTCTGTTCATAACTTTTATGGACAGAATTTCTAGGCGCAGTCAGGGCATTGAGGGTATCTGGTTTGGTGGCTGCAGGATTAGGTCTCTGCTTTTTGCAGATGATGTGGTCCTGATGGCTTCATCTGGCCAGGATCTTCAGCTCTCACTGGATCGGTTCGCAGCCGAGTGTGAAGCGACTGGGATGAGAATCAGCACCTCCAAGTCCGAGTCCATGGTTCTCACCCGGAAAAGGGTGGAGTTCCATCTCCGGGTTGGGGAGGGGATCTTACCCCAAGTGGAGGAGTTCAAGTACCTCGGAGTCTTGTTCACCAGTGAGGGAAGAGTGGATCGTGAGATCGACAGGCGGATCGGTGCGGCGTCTTCAGTAATGCAGACGCTGTATCGATCCGTTGTGGTGAAGGAGGAGCTGAGCCGGAAGGCAAAGCTCTCAATTTACCGGTCGATCTACGTTCCCATGCTCACCTATGGTCATGAGCTTTGGGTTATGACCGAAAGGACAAGATCACGGGTACAATCGGCCGAAATGAGTTTCCTTCGCCGGGTGGTGGGGCTCTCCCTTAGAGATAGGGTGAGAAGCTCTGTCATCCGGGGGGAGCTCAAAGTAAAGCCGCTGCTCCTCCACATCGAGAGGAGCCAGATGAGGTGGTTCGGGTATCTGGTCAGGATGCCACCCGAACGCCTCTCTAGGGAGGTGTTTCGAGCACGTCCGACCGGTAGGAGGCCACGGGGAACACCCAGGACACGTTGGGAAGACTATGTCTCCCGGCTGGCCTGGGAACGCCTCGGAATCCCCCGGGAGGAGCTGGACGAAGTGGCTGGGGAGAGGGAAGTCTGGGCTTCCCTGCTTAGGCTGCTGCCCCCGCGACCCAACCTCGGATAAGCGGAAGAAGATGGATGGATGGATGGACGTCTTTGCGAGCCTTCATCGATAATTATAAATAATTGTGATATAAGTAATGCAACGATCGGAATGAAACTCAATGTAACGCAGTAAAAGTAGCGTTTCTTCTAAAAATACTCAAGTAAAAGGGAAAAGTGTGTTGCATTAAAACTACTCCGACAAGTACAATTTATCCAAAAAGTTGCTGAAATGTATTACCCACCACTGGCCCTTGCAGGCTAAACAGATTCAAGCCTTGAAAAAATAAATGTGTTTGACTAATTTTTTTAATTTTTATGACTACGACCCGTAAATGAGCCCCAAAGGTTAAACAAAAAATATATATATATATATGCAGTCGTGGTCAAAAGTTACCATACCATTTTGTCACTTCCGTGACCACACCGATACGGGAGCCTTGAGCGTTGGCCGATAGAGACATCGATGTGTTGTTTTTATAGGTGAGCCAAGTGGTGGGCGAGCCGGAGAAGCTGCTGAACGACCGCAATGATCAAGTCGGGGCTCCGCAGGGTTACCGGGACTACAACAAGCCCATCTACATGCCGGGGTGAGCCTCCATCTTGTCCTCGCTCCTGGGGGGCCGGAGCCCATCCCAGCTGACCGAGGCCGAGAGGCCAGGTGCACCTGGACTTGTCATGAGCCAATCACAAGAACCATAAAACACATCTTAATAGCCATAATTGTGCATACATACGCAATACAGTACGATATTGGAGCTTTTGAGTACTGGCTGATAACAGAATTGATCGATATGATATTAGCAGGAATCATTCATACTTATAATAATTTGTAGAGGGGAATGTTACCAAAGGTTTATTCAAGTGTAATAACATCTAGTGGGAAATCATGTTAAGGTCACGACACAGTTAGTTGACTAATGCGGACACCTTTGTTACTGGATACTTTCTAATATGCCTTGGATACTTTGTTAGAGTAAGTAATACACAACTATAATTATTTGATACTTGTTTATTTTGACAAATGTCACCTTTGATTGTTCATTGATTATTACTGATGTCTAGCTTGTGTGCTATTGTGTGCTTAGCTGTTGTGTAGCTGCTAGCTCCTAGTAGCCTATACAGCCTTGCATGTTTATCTTTTGTAAATGACTTTAGTAAAACAGAATAAATTGTGTGTTTATTGGAGGA
>NC_084567.2:14092500-14110000 GCF_033978685.3 Nerophis lumbriciformis | reverse complement strand
TAGGAAGATATAAACATCCCATCAGTCTTTATCCCAGTGAGAGCAGACATTGTACAGCAAGTGATTGTTTTATTACGTTTGTGTATCTTTTTTAGCACTTAGCAATGCTGCTACTTTCTCGATCTGTTTAGCACACAGCTTCTGAAACTTGCAGATCGTCCTCCTTATATTCAGGCTCAAAAACATCAGTTTCTGGATCATCAATTGTCCCAAAGTAGTCTTTGTTGTCTCTCATCAAGTCTGCCATGATTAGTAGTCTTCTTCTTCTTCTTGTTGTTGAAGGGAAAGTAAATGTTGTGATGAGTCTGTGAAATTAATACTTAAAATGATCCAAATATGTAAATATCACATGTTATTATGAATGTGACGGATACTACATTACATATATACATACAGTGTGTATATAAACAATAATGTTTTTTTTAGAGCGCTTTATAGGCGACTGTCAATAGCTGACTCTTGCTAGCGTCTATTTACGATTTAGAATGTATAAAAAAGAAAAACGTCTTACATGAGGATCGCGAATGACAGACGTGCAGTTCCCCTTTAAGGTAGGACTTATGTGAAGGATTCAACACATGAAGGACTCGTCAAAGACAGGAAACTAGACGGAAGAGACAGGAAGTGGTATTCATTTCTCAGCAGCAGACCTTTTGATAAAAAAACCCAACTAAACTTTATCCTTTGGGAAGCTTGATTTCTGCACATTTTTCCTAATTGGACTTCGCTTTCCTTTTCTTTGACGCACTTCCGTCAGAAGTAAAACATAAAAAAAAAAGTCGAAAAAAACCGACGTCGCCATTCCTCAGAGAAAGTCACACGGGGGGGCGGTTGGAGTTTGGCCGATAATTCATGGATGAAAGCAGAACGATGTAGCGTGGGAGAAAATCCAAGCAGTCTCCGTGGAGCAGGACAATAAAAGAGGAAAAAGGAGACACATCCTGGTCAGAGCGGGGTAGCCGTGCCGGACGCCGCTGCGGGGGCGACTTTGACCGGGTGCAGGCTGAGATCCAGTGACGGCGGCTCCTCTGCCACGGCAGGACTTTTCTTCTGGGCGTCCATCTTGTCCGTCAGCTGGCTGTGCAGCTCCTTCACCGGCTCGCCGCTCTGAAAACAGCAAGCACACGTCAACAACGCACGCCAGGAGGCAAAGGTGAACGCAGTCCCAAATGAGATTCTTCCATCCATACATAGTCCATCCATCCATTTTCTATCGCTTGTCCCGTTCGGGGTCGCGGGGGGTGCTGGAGCCTATCTCAGCTGCATTCAGGCGGAAGGCGGAGTACACCCTGGACAAGTCACCACCTCATCACAGGGCCAACATAGATAGACAGACAACATTCACACTCACATTCACACACTAGGGCCAATTTTTGTGTTGCCAATCAACCTATCCCCAGGTGCATGTTTTTGGCGGTGGGAAGAACCCGCAGTCACGGGGAGAAAATGCAAACTCTACACAGAAAGATCCCGAGCCCGGTATTGAACTCAGAACTACTCAGGACCTTCGTATTGTGAGGCACATGCACTAACCCCTATCCCACCATGCTGCCCTCCATACATAGTAACAATGTTTATTATGTCATCTTTACTTACGTTTTACTTCTTTTTCTCTTTGTGAAAACCTGCTCTGCACACTGCGAATTATTATTTCATTTTAGGGGGGGAAATTTTATGTTTACCTTAGCTAAAGCTAAATATTACTCAAATCTCATCCGCCTCAACAAAAACGACCCTACATTTTTGTTTAGTACAGTAGCATCGCTAACCCAACAAGGGACTCCTCCCAATAGCTCCACCCACTCGGCAGATGACTTTATGAATTTCTTTAACAAGAAAATTTAACTCATTAGAAAGGAGATTAAAGACAACGCATCCCAGCTACAACTGGGTTCTATTAACACAGATACGACTGTATATACGACGGATACTGCAATACAAAATAGTCTCTCTCTTTTTGATGAAATAACATTAGAGGAACTATTACGGCATGTAAGTGGGATAAAACAAACAACATGTTTACTTGACCCACTTCCTGGGAAACTTATCAAGGAGCTTTTTGTATTATTAGGTCCATCAGTGCTAAATATTATAAACGTATCACTTTCCTCTGGCACTGTTCCCCTAGCATTCAAGAAAGCGGTCATTCATCCTCTGCTCAAAAGACCTAACCTTGATCCTGACCTCATGGTAAACTACCGGCAGCTGTCCCACCTTCCGTTTATTTCGAAAATCCTCGAAAAAATTGTCGCACAGCAGCTAAATGAACACTTAGTGTCTAACAATCTCTGAACCTTTTCAATCCGGTTTCAGGGCAAATCACTCTACGGAGACAGCCCTCGCAAAAATGCTTAATGATCTACTGCTAACGATGGATTCTGATGTGTCATCTATGTTGCTGCTTCTTGATCTTAGTGCTGCTTTCGATACCGTCGATCATAATATTTTATTAGAGCGTATCAAAACACGTATTGGTATGTCAGACTTAGCCTTGTCGTGGTTTAACTCTTATCTTACTGACAGAATGCAGTGCGTCTCCCATAACAATGTGACCTCGGACTATGTTAAGGTAACGTGCGGAGTTCCTCGGGGTTCGGTTCTTGGCCCTGTACTTTGTTATTATGTACATGCTGCCGCTAGGCGACATCATACGCAAATACGGTGTTAGCTTTCATTGTTATGCTGATGACACCCAACTCTACATGCCCCTAAAGCTGATCAACACGCCGGATTGTAGTCAGCTGGAGGCGTGTCTTAATGAAATTAAACAATGGATGTCCGCTAACTTCTTGCAACTCAACGCCAAGAAAACGGAAATGCTGATTATCGGTCCTGCTAAACACCGACATTTATTTAATAATACCACCTTAACATTTGACAACCAAACAATTACACAAGGCGACTCGGTAAAGAATCTGGGTATTATCTTCGACCCAACTCTCTCCTTTGAATCACACATTAAGAGTGTTACTAAAACGGCCTTCTTTCATCTCCGTAATATCGCTAAAATTCGTTCAATTTATCCACTAGCGACGATGAGATCATTATTCATGCGTTCATTACGTCTCGTCTCGACTACTGTAACGTATTATTTTCGGGTCTCCCTATGTCTAGCATTATCCATCCATCCATCCATCTTCTTCCGCTTATCCAAAGTCGGGTCGCGGGGGCAGCAGCCTAAGCAGGGAAGTCCAGACTTTCCTCTCCCCAGCCACTTCGTCCAGCTTTTCCCGGGGGATCCCGAGGCGTTCCCAGGCCAGCCGGGAGACATAGTCCTCCCAACGTGTCCTGGGTCTTCCCCGTGGCCTCCTACCGGTTGGACGTGCCCTAAACACCTCCCTAGGGAGGCGTTCGGGTGGCATCCTGACCAGATGCCCGAACCACCTCATCTGGCTCCTGACGATGTGGAGGAGCAGCGGCTTTACTTTGAGCTCCCCCCGGATGACAGAGCTTCTCACCCTATCTCTAAGGGAGAGCCCCGCCACCCGGCGGAGGAAACTCATTTCGGCCGCTTGTACCCGTGATCTTGTCCTTTCGGTCATAACCCAAAGCTCATGACCATAGGTGAGGATGGGAACGTAGATCGACCGGTAAATTGAGAGCTTTGCCTTCCGGCTCAGCTCCTTATTCACCACAACGGATCGATACAGCGTCCGCATTACTGAAGACGCCGCACCGATCCGTCTGTCGATCTCACGATCCACTCTTCCCCCACTCGTGAACAAGACTCCTAGGTACCTGAACTCCTCCACTTGGGGCAAGATCTCCGCCCCAACCCGGAGATGGCACTCCAACCTTTTCCGGGCGAGAACCATGGACTCGGACTTGGAGGTGCTGATTCTCATCCCAGTCGCTTCACACTCGGCTGCGAACCGATCCAGTGAGAGCTGAATATCCTGGCCAGATGAAGCCATCAGGACCACATCATCCTCAAAAAGCAGAGACCTAATCCTGCAGCCACCAAACCGGAACCCCTCAACGCCTTGACTGCGCCTAGAAATTCTGTCCATAAAAGTTATGAACAGAATCGGTGACAAAAGGCAGCCTTGGCGGAGTCCAACCCTCACTGGAAACGTGTCCGACCTACTGCCGGCAATACGGACCAAGCTCTGATACTGATCGTACAGGGAGCGGACAGCCACAATCAGACAGTCCGATACCCCATACTCTCTGAGCACTCCCCACAGGACCTCCCGAGGAACACGGTCGAATGCCTTCTCCAAGTCCACAAAGAACATGTAGACTGGTTGGGCAAACTCCCATGCACCCTCAAGGACCCTGCCGAGAGTATAGAGCTGGTCCACAGTTCCACGACCAGGACGAAAACCACACTGTTCCTCCTGAATCCGAGGTTCGACTATCCGGCGTAGCCTCCTCTCCAGTACACCTGAATAGACCTTACCGGGAAGGCTGAGGAGTGTGATCCCACGATAGTTAGAACACACCCTCCGGTTCCCCTTCTTAAAGAGAGGAACCACCACCCCGGTCTGCCAATCCAGAGGTACCGCCCCCGATGTCCACGCGATGCTGCAGAGTCTTGTCAACCAAAACAGCCCCACAGCATCCAGAGCCATAAGGAACTCCGGGCGGATCTCATCTACCCCCGAAGCCTTGCCACCGAGGAGCTTTTTAACTACCTCAGCAACCTCAGCCCCAGAAATAGGAGAGCCCACCACAGACTCCCCAGGCACTGCTCCTCATAGGAAGACGTGTTGGTGGGATTGAGGAGGTCTTCGAAGTATTCCCTCCACCGATCCACAACATCCGCAGTCGAGGTCAGCAGAACACCATCCGCACCATACACGGTGTTGACAGTGCACTGCTTCCCCTTCTTGAGGCGGCGGATGGTGGTCCAGAATCGCTTCTAAGCCGTCCGGAAGTCGTTTTCCATAGCTTCCCTGAACTCCTCCCATGTCCGAGTTTTTGCCTTTGTGACCGCTGAAGCCGCACACCGCTTGGCCTGTCGGTACCTGTCTGCTGCCTCCGGAGTCCCATGAGCCAAAAGAACCCGATAGGACTCCTTCTTCAGCTTGACGGCATCCCTCACCGCCGGTGTCCACCAACGGGTTCTAGGATTACCGTCACGACAAGCACCAACTACCTTGCGGCCACAGCTCCAATCAGCCGCCTCAACAATAGAGGCGCGGAACGTGGTCCACTCGGACTCAATGTCCAGCACATCCCTCGTGACATGTTCAAAGTTCTTCCGGAGGTGGGAATTGAAACTCTCTCTGACAGGAGACTCTGCCAGACGTTCCCAGCAGACCCTTACAATGCGTTTGGGCCTGCCAGGTCTGTCCGGCATCCTCCCCCACCATCGCAGCCAACTCACCACCAGGTGGTGATCGGTAGAAACCTCCGCCCCTCTCTTCACCCGAGTGTCCAAAACATGAGGCCGCAAATCCGATGACACAACTACAAAGTCGATCAGGGAACTGCGGCCTAGGGTGTCCTGGTGCCAAGTGCACATATGGACACCCTTATGCTTGAACATGGTGTTTGTTATGGACAATCTGTGACGAGCACAAAAGTCCAAAAACAAAACACCACTCGGGTTCAGATCCGGGCGGCCATTCTTCCCAATCACGCCTCTCCAGGTTTCACTGTCGTTGCCAACATGAGCGTTGAAGTCAACCAGTAGGACAAGGGAATCACCCGGGGGAGCACTTTCCAGTACTCCCTCGAGTGCATCCAAAAAGGGTGGGTACTCTGAACTGCTGTTTGGTGCGTAAGCACAAACAACAGTCAGGACCCGGCTACCCTCTCGTCCACCGGGTTGAACTCCAACGTGCAGGCTTTGAGCCGAGGGGGCAACAAGAATTGCTACCCCAGTTAGTCGCCTCTCACTGCGTGCAACGCTAGTGTGGAAGAGAGTCCAACCCCTCTCGAGAGAACTGGTTCCAGAGCCCTTGCTGTGCGTCGAGGTGAGTCCGACTATATCTAGCCGGAACTTCTCTACCTCGCGCACTAGCTCAGGCTCCTTCCCCCCCAGCGAGGTGACGTTCCACGTCCCAAGAGCTAGCTTATGTAGCCGAGGATCAGACCGCCAAGTGCCCTGCCTTCGGCTGCCGCCCAGCTCACAATGCACCCGACCTCTATGGCCCCTCCCATGAGTGGTGAGCCCATTGGAGGAGTGACCCACGTTGCCTCTTCGGGCTGTGCCCGGCCGGGCGCCATGGGGACAGGCCCGACCACCAGGCGCTCGCCATCGTGCCCCAACTCCGGGCCTGGCTCCAGAGGGGGGCCCCGGTGACCCGCGTCCGGGCGAGGGAAATCTGAGTCTTTGTTGTTTCATTCCCATAGAAGTCTTCGAGCTGCTCTTTGTCTGATCCCTCACCTAGGACCTGTTTGTCTTGGGAGACCCTTCATGCCCCCGGACAACATAGCTCCTAGGCTGCTAGACTTTTGACAAGAACAAGAAAGTTTGATCATATTACGCCTATACTGTATATACCTTTATATACATATATACATATACCTATACTGTATATACCTTTACCGTATTTTCCGCACTATAAGGCGCACCTAAAAACCACAATTTTTCTCAAAAGCTGACAGTGCGCCTAATAACCCGGTGCGCTTTATTACGATTCATTTTCATAAAGTTTCGGTCTCGCAACTTCGGTAAACAGCCGCCATCTTTTTTCCCGGTAGAACAGGAAGCGCTTCTTCTTCTACGCAAGCAACCGCCAATGAAAGCACTCGCCCCCATAGAACAGGAAGCGCTTCACCCGCCCCCATAGAACAGGAAGCGCTTCACCCGCCCCCGGAAGAAGAAGAAAAAACGCGCGGATATCACCGTACGTTTCATTTCCTGTTTACATCTGTAAAGACCACAAAATGGCTCCTACAAAACGATCCGGTTCATAAAAAGACGCAATCTCTCCATCCGCACACGGATTACTACCGTATTTCACAGCAACTGAACCGCACTGTGGAACGGGAGCACGTACGGTGAATATTCGCTCCACAGGGAATGAGAAGTCATCCTTCACTGTGGTTCTAGCTTGCCATGCTAACTTCCACCCATCCAAAAGAGACCTTTCCAGCCGGCGTCATCATAAAAGCTAACTCGAAGGGATGGATGGATGAAGAAAAGATGAGCGAGTGGTTAAGGGAAGTTTACACGAAGAGGCCGGGAGGCTTTTTTCACACAGCTCCGAAGGCGAACACACCTTCACTAAGACGGGCAGATAGCGCCGGTCGACATACGCCAACATCTGCCAGTGGATCGTAAATGCCTGGGCAGATAGTTTCGGTCACAACTGTGGTCCGACCTTTCCGGAAGGCAGGATTCACAGAACTGCTGCACAACAGTGACACTGACTCCGGTGACTTCGACGAGACGGAACCGGCCATTTTGGATCCCGTATTCGCCCAACTTTTCAATTCGGACACCGAAGACGAAGAATTCGAAGGATTTACGAATGAAGAATAACTTCAGAAGGTGAGCGCTATGTTTATTTTGTGTGTTGTGACATTAACGTTCGAGCAACATTATGTTGCTATTGTTCTACACCATTTTGAATTTTACTATGTTTGTGATTGCACATTTGCGTACATTTTGGGACAGAGTTGTTAGAACGCTGGTTTTCAATATATTATTAAAGTTTGACTGAACTATCTGACTGTTTTTTTGACATTCACTTTAGCGCAGCGTTTTTTTGACATTCACTTTAGCGCAGCGTAGGCGCGGCTTTTAGTCCGGGGCGGCTTATTGGTGGACAAAATTATGAAATATGTAATTCATAGAAGGTGCGGCTAATAATCCGGTGCGCCTTATAGTGCGGAAAATACGGTATATACATATATACATATAACTATACTGGCTCACCTGCCCTGGCTTCCTGTGCACTTAAGATGTGACTTTAAGGTTTTACTACTTACGTATAAAATACTACACGGTCTAGCTCCATCCTATCTTGCCGATTGTATTGTACCATATGTCCCGGCAAGAAATCTGCGTTCAAAGAACTCCGGCTTATTAGTGATTCCCAGAGCCCAAAAAAAGTCTGCGGGATATGGAGCGTTTTCTATTCGGGCTCCAGTACTCTGGAATGCCCTCCCGGTAACAGTTAGAGATGCTACCTCAGTAGAAGCATTTAAGTCCCATCTTAAAACTCATTTGTATACTCTAGCCTTTAAATAAACCCCCCTTTTAGACCAGTTAATCTGCCGTTTCTTTTCTTTTCTCCTCTGCTCCCCACTCCCTTGTGGAGGGGGCGGGGGAAACAGGTCCGGTGGCCATGGATGAAGTGCTGGCAGTCCAGAGTCGGGACCCGGGGTGGATCGCTCGCCTGTGCATCGGTTGGGAACATCTCTGCGCTGCTGACCCGCCGTCTCCGCTCAGGATGATTTCCTGCTGACCCCACTATGGACTGGACTCTTATTATTATGTTGGATCCACTATGGACTGGACTCTCACAATATTATGTCAGACCCACTCGACATCCATTGCATTCGGTCTCCCCTAGAGGGGGGGGGGTTACCCACATATGCGGTCCTCTCCAAGGTTTCTCATAGTCATTCACATCGACGTCCCACTGGGGTGAGTTTTTCCTTGCTCTTATGTGGGCTCTGTACCGAGGATGTCGTTGTGGCTTGTGCAGCCCTTTGAGACACTTGTGATTTAGGGCTATATAAATAAACATGGATTGATTGATTGATATATAAGCCGCAGATATATTGTGAAATTAGTTATTTACACAGAAGTATTCTGTAAATGTTTATTTACTTACCTTAATTGTTTCAAAACGGTGCAAAACGGCTGATCCAACAAAACAGAAGTCATGGATCTACTAGCTGCGCAAACTAGCTCTCCAATCGGCTAAACGGACTTGATGACTCCCCGGTGACGTTTTGGTGAATTTACAGAGGAATTTGTGAAAGTGAAACGATACAAAAATCATTTTTAAATGTAGAAATCCATAAGGGTAGTGACGCTATGGATGGCTAGAAGACGGAACGGCGCTTCTACGTCCGGTTGAAAGGACCAAAAACGGAGGACATTGCAGCACCTGTAGTAAGCAAACTCGTCCAAAAGATGGCGCCATAGCACAAATAATAACACATAATCAAGTGTATTTGCTTGGTTTAAAAAAATATTAAATAAAATGTGTATTATGGCCGTCAGCGAAGAACAATGCATCTACCGTATTTTTCGGACTATAAGTCGCAGTTTATACTCAGGAGCGACTTATGTGTGAAATTATTAACACATTACCGTAAAATATCAAATAATATTATTTAGCTCATTCACATAAGAGACTAGACGTATAAGATTTCATGGGATTTAGCGATTAGGAGTGACAGATTGTTTGGTAAACGTATAGCATGTTCTATATGTTATAGTTATTTGAATGACTCTTACCATAATATGTTACGTTAACATACCAGTTGGTTATTTATGCCTCATATAACGTACACTTATTCAGCCTGTTGTTCACTATTCTTTATTTATTTTAAATTGCCTTTCAAATGTCTATTCTTGGTGTTGGGTTTTATCAAATAAATTTCCCCCAAAAATGCGACTTATACTCCAGTGCGACTTATATATATTTTTTTCCTTCTTTATTATGCATTTTCGATTGGTGCGACTTATACTCCGGTGCGACTTATACTCCGAAAAATACGGTATTAGCCACACCGGACTACTCGCAGGTATGTATGTTGCGAAATGAATGTTTATCTACATACCATTGTTTCCAAACGGTGTCTGTAACACGGCAGTAAAACGGCTGATCCAACAAAACAGAAGTCATGGTCATGGATCCACTAGCTGCGCAAACTAGCTCTCCAATCAGCTTAACAGACTCGATGACTTCCCGGTGACGTTTTGGTGAATTTATCGAGGAATTTGTGAAAGTGAAACAATACAAAAATCATTTTTAAATGTAGAAATCAATAAGGATAGTGACGCTATGGATGGCTAGAAGACGGAACGGTGCTTCTATGTCCGGTTTTCTCTCTGGCACTCATGGAGGGTGGACGCTCCCCTTCCCTCTCCCTTATCTCTCCTGCTTGCTTCTTTGTCTTGTCTTAACTTTCTTGTTGCCTCTTTTTGCACTGCTCTCCAAATCAACATTGGAACTATTTAACTAGCCTCAACGAAATTGACAAGATCTTGGGTTTAGGGGAACCTGCTTGTCGTGACTGAGCGGTTGTTGCTGGACACACGACGGACTCTCGGGAGAAGAAGGAGTGCCGCGTGCCTGGCGACCCTTTTCTGTCGAGGACGTGAAGATATCCACCTATTCGGAATTATGACAACAGGACATCTGCTGATTGGACTAAGCATTGCTCTGGTTTGTCCACAAATTGGAAGTTGCTGGCAGTCTTCAAAGTACCCCAAAGCTGCCACAAATGATTGGAGGATGCGGGAAGAACTGTGGACACTCTTGTGATTTTGGATTACATCGGGACTGTCTGCCCCGCAGGTTTGAGGACCAGTCATAGACAATTTTGAGTGAAAAGCAAATTTTTATTTTCACTCGTATACAAACATTCGAACTTGGATTGTTTCCCTGGCTTCGAGACTCTACCGAGGAACAGTGCGGCGAAGACACAACAAACTCCCTTCATGTCTCTCATGGACACACACCTGTTGTTGTTGACTTTGGACTAGCGACTGCACGACATCATGACCGCGGAACAGAGACACACTGCAGGCTTACACACAAACATGCATCCACAAAAATATACGCCACACACATACATACCCCACCCATCCCCCCAATCCAACACCCTCGACGCAAATCCCATAGGGGTGATGAAAGGATGGTCATCGCCTGAGAGCTGCCGACCACCATGACCCCGCACTCCCTTCCCTCTGTTGTAACTTATGGGTTATATACCGGTAGTTCATGTGTGATGATCATTCCTAATTTACATGTTTGATTTATTGCTGATAAATTGATCTATTATTATTTACAGCTAAAAAGAGTTAAAAGGGAATTGATTGATTTATACATGTATTTGATATTGATTATTTGAGAAACACTGACACTGAATTGAGTTGTTTTCTACTCAATAGCCGAACAAAGGGTTAACTAAAAGACTGCATGTTCCACAATGTATTGCGGCAAAACCGGATGTTAGAAAAGACCGGGAGCAGGTGCTATGTGGTTGTTGAGATTGAGGATTCATCACCTACGGTTGATGAATGAATGACAGATAACAAGATATACAGGTAAAAGCCAGTAAATTAGAATATTTTGAAAAACTTGATTTATTTCAGTAATTGCATTCAAAAGGTGTACCGGTAACTAGTACATTATATTTATTCATTGCACACAGACTGATGCATTCAAATGTTTATTTCATTTAATTTTGATGATTTGAAGTGGCAACAAATGAAAATCCAAAATTCCGTGTGTCACAAAATTAGAATATTACTTAAGGCTAATACAAAAAAGGGATTTTTAGAAATGTTGGCCAACTGAAAAGTATGAAAATGAAAAATATGAGCATGTACAATACTCAATACTTGGTTGGAGCTCCTTTTGCCTCAATTACTGCGTTAATGCGGCGTGGCATGGAGTCGATGAGTTTCTGGCACTGCTCAGGTGTTATGAGAGCCCAGGTTGCTCTGATAGTGGCCTTCAACTCTTCTGCGTTTTTGGGTCTGGCATTCTGCATCTTCCTTTTCACAATACCCCACAGATTTTCTATGGGGCTAAGGTCAGGGGAGTTGGCGGGCCAATTTAGAACAGAAATACCATGGTCCGTAAACCAGGCACGGGTAGATTTTGCGCTGTGTGCAGGCGCCAAGTCCTGTTGGAACTTGAAATCTCCATCTCCATAGAGCAGGTCAGCAGCAGGAAGCATGAAGTGCTCTAAAACTTGCTGGTAGACGGCTGCGTTGACCCTGGATCTCAGGAAACAGAGTGGACCGACACCAGCAGATGACATGGCACCCCAAACCATCACTGATGGTGGAAACTTTACACTAGACTTCAGGCAACGTGGATCCTGTGCCTCTCCTGTCTTCCTCCAGACTCTGGGACCTCGATTTCCAAAGGAAATGCAAAATTTGCATGGTTGGGTGATGGTTTGGGGTGCCATGTCATCTGCTGGTGTCGGTCCACTCTGTTTCCTGAGATCCAGGGTCAACGCAGCCGTCTACCAGCAAGTTTTAGAGCACTTCATGCTTCCTGCTGCTGACCTGCTCTATGGAGATGGAGATTTCAAGTTCCAACAGGACTTGGCGCCTGCACACAGCGCAAAATCTACCCGTGCCTGGTTTACGGACCATGGTATTTCTGTTCTAAATTGGCCCGCCAATTCCCCTGACCTTAGCCCCATAGAAAATCTGTGGGGTATTGTGAAAAGGAAGATGCAGAATGCCAGACCCAAAAATGCAGAAGAGTTGAAGGCCACTATCAGAGCAACCTGGGCTCTCATAACACCTGAGCAGTGCCAGAAACTCATCGACTCCATGCCACGCCGCATTAACGCAGTAATTGAGGCAAAAGGAGCTCCAACCAAGTATTGAGTATTGTACATGCTCATATTTTTCATTTTCATACTTTTCAGTTGGCCAACATTTCTAAAAATCCCTTTTTTGTATTAGCCTTAAGTAATATTCTAATTTTGTGACACACGGAATTTTGGATTTTCATTTGTTGCCACTTCAAATCATCAAAATTAAATGAAATAAACATTTGAATGCATCAGTCTGTGTGCAATGAATAAATATAATGTACAAGTTACACCTTTTGAATGCAATTACTGAAATAAATCAAGTTTTTCAAAATATTCTAATTTACTGGCTTTTACCTGTATATGGATCGTTTTGTACCGTTTTGTATGCCATTTTTTTCTTATATAAAGTACAACTTTATTACACATTTTCGACGTCCTGTCCAATACTTTGATCGTAGTTAATCTACACCCCCTGTTGCTAGATATCTCGAGATGTACGTTGTAATATGTATATGGAGGATTTTTTTCCCACTACAGACTGGGCCCCCTTAGGAACCCAGTCTAGATTGTATTTTTTTACTCATCCATCCCCAGCATTTTACATTTTCCCCCATCTTTTACAGGGCGCCTTGTGGCGACCCATCAGCGTTCCTGTTCTGTAACCCTGTACACTGTTTGTTTGTCTAATCTTGAACGGATTTGTGCTGAAAACAAAGTTTCGTTGTACTTCTGCAATGACAATAAAGACCTATCCTATCCCTTTCCTGAATGGACTAAAAACGAAGGACATTGCAGCACCTGCAGTAAGCAAACTCGTCCAAAAGATGGCGCCATAGCACAAATAACACATATTCAGTGTATTTGCTTGGTTTAAAAAAAATAAAAATAAAGTTAAAGTTAAAGTTAAAGTACCAATGATTGTCACACACACACTAGGTGTGGCGAGATTATTCTCTGCATTTGACCCATCACCCTTGATCACCCCCTGGGAGGTGAGGGGAGCAGTGGGCAGCAGCGGTGGCCGCGCCCGGGAATCATTTTGGTGATTTAACCCCCAATTCCAACCCTTGATGCTGAGTGCCAAGCAGGGAGGTAATGGGTCCCATTTTTTTATAGTCTTTGGTATGACTCGGCCGGGGTTTGAACTCACAACCTACCGATCTCAGGGCGGACACTCTAACCAATGTGTTTTATGGCCGTCAGCGAAGAACAATGCATATATTAGCCACACCGGACTACTATAAGTCGCAGGTATGTATGTTGCGAAATGAATGTTTATCTACATATAATTGTTTCCAAACGGTGTCTGTAACACGGCGGTAAAATGGTTGATCAAACAAAACAGAAGCCATCGTAAATAGTCCGTCTGCGTTAGCGCTTATAATAACAATATCGCTAATTCTTGTTAATCATAAAAAAAAAACACGCCACTCTTCCTCCTCAGCCTATTCAATTTACCAAAGCAGACCCAGCTTCCTGCAGCTGTTATGCCCAGTGCCTCTGTGCTGATAAATATCACAACCAACCAGAGGCCCAATAAGGAAGTGCTCTCTTCTAAAACAATAACTACTATCATAGCACGTAGATTAGTTAAAGACATTATCTGGTCAGAGAAATGGAATCCACATTCCTTTGAAGAACACAATCCACCAGGGATGTCAAACTAATTTTAGCTCAGGTGCCGGATGGGGGAAAGTCTCTTTGGATTGGTAAAATCATGGTATGACAACTTCAAAGTGAAGAGAACTTCAGATTGTTTTCTTTGTTTAAAAATAGGCCGAGTCTGAAAATGTGCAAAACATTTTTTTACACTTACCATAAATTCTGGACTATTAGCTGCTACTTTTTTCCCCTACACTTCGATTCCTGCGGCTTATAAAACGGTGCAGATAATTTATGGATTTTTTTCTGCTGACGGTCATGATAGAAATATATATCTTTTTTTAAACTAAGCAAATACATTTAGAATGTGTGTTGTCCGCTCAATGGCGCCATCTTTTGACAAGTTTGCTCACTGCGGGGTCTTTCCATTTATCGGGAGTGCTTTCAATTCAACCGGAAGTACAGTGCCGTTCAGTCTTCCAGTCGTCCACAGCGTTTCTGCTCGTATGGAATCGTCATTCATCACTCCGAGCAACGTTTGTAAGTTTTACAATATAACTAAAACAATTCTTACTTACTAAAGCGTCCCATGTGTGATGCCTGTAGGAGTATGTTCATGCATATTTCTACATGCTATCGTAATGTAATCTAGATAGCGTCGTTAGCATTAGCTAATATGCTAACCCGGTCATGAGTGTCTGTGTTAGTTTTATTATCTTACAACTGCATTCTTTTTGTATTGTTTCACTTTCACAAATTCCTCAGTAAATTCACCAAAACGTCACCGTGGAGTTATTGAGTCCGTTTAGCTGATTGGACAGCTGGCTTGCGCAGCTCGTGGGTCCATAACCATGACTTCTGTTTTGTTTGACCTGCCGTTTTAATGCCTTGATACAGACACGTTTGGAAACAATTAAGGTATGTAAATAAACATTTACAGAATATTTCTGTGTAAATAACTCATTTCACAACGTATATATCTGTTGTGGAAAGTGGAGAACCATAACCATGACTTCTGTTTTGTTTGACCCGCCGTTTTACTGCCTTGTTACAGACACGTTTGGAAACAATTAAGGTATGTAAATAAACATTTACAGAATATTTCTGTGTAAATAACTCATTTCACAACATATATACCTGTTGTGGAAAGTGGAGAACCATAACCATGACTTCTGTTTTGTTTGACCTGCCGTTTTACTGCTGTGTTACAGACACGTTTGGAAACAATTAAGGTATGTAAATAAACATTTACAGAATATTTCTGTGTAAATAACTCATTTCACAACTGTTGTGGAAAGTGGAGAACCAGAACCACGACTTCTGTTTTGTTTGACCTGCCGTTTTACTGCCTTCATACAGACACGTTTGGAAACAATTAAGGTATGTAAATAAACATTTACAGAATATTTCTGTGTAAATAACTAATTTCACAACTGTTGTGGAAAGTGGAGAACCATAACCATGACTTCTGTTTTGTTTGACCTTCCGTTTTACTGCCTTGTTACGACACGTTTGGAAACAATTAAGGTACCGGTATGTAAATAAATATTTACAGAATATTTCTGTGTAGATAAGTCATTTCACAACGTATATATCTGTTGTGGAAAGTGGAGAACCGTGAAGAACTTGATCATTAAGCAACAGTTTTTGGATGTTTGGTATAATATGAATGATTATTTAGCCAAAGTCTGAGTGTGAGACAAAGAAAGGCCAACCTGCTTGGGAGGTTCCAGAGTTTTCTTCAAGGTTTCCAAGTACGAAGGCAGGACTTTGTGGTGGAGATGCAGCAACATGCGCAGCGTGTGTCGGTGCACGTTCTCCTTACTGCCACGTCAAAGTTACAAGTTACTCTCGGCGCCGGTGCCACATCGTGCCGCACAAACCTGGAAAACGACGTCAGGAGGAAGCCATCGAAGACCACGGAACAGAACTCCTCCCCTCCGAACTCGTCCGACAGCAGAGTGAGATGTCCGGTCAGCAGGTGCAGGAAGATGTCCCCAAAGGCCATGTCATTGTACGTGTCCACTGTGGGGGACAACTCAGCTTTATGGACACAACCTGTGTGTGTGTGTGTGTGTGTGTGTGTGTGTGTGTGTGTGTGTGTGTGTGTGTGTGTGTGTGTGTGTGTGTGTGTGTGTGTGTGTGTGTGTACGTCTGGTGTATATTGTTTTAAAATCTGTAATAGACTTTGTGTTGCATTTTGGATGTATGAACAGTGTTTTACAAGCAAAGTCGGATTGTTTGATATCAATCATCCATATGATCAAGTGAAATGAGTCAAACAATGGTAGCTATTAAAAACACTAACCTATTTATTATTAACTGGAACGGACGTACGCTGCCTTTAAGTTGAAGGGGAGTGGTCATTTTCTTCCCCCGGTGACACCTACTGATCACAATAATTGATGACGTTAAGCTCATGATGGAGTAACTTGAACCATGCGGACACGTTTGTTCCTGGTTACTTTCTAATGCGCTTCTTCTGTCTTGGAGACTTGGTATGTGGAAGTGACGCGCAATTATGATTATTTGATAACACAATTCGAGTCGATTGTTGGGGGGGGGGTAACGATTCGATTCGGAATCAATCCTCAATTCAAAATCAATACTTTTTAGTAGCATTGGGTGCCAGTTCTGTGAAAAACTACTTTCCTCCATACAATAGATAAACAGCTCTGATGGATTTCTATATCACTTCAAAGAAAAGTGGTTTCGTTGGATAAAATTCTGTCCAGACATTTAATAAAGTCAAATACAAATAAGGCAACTAGAGAAGTATCTTATTTTCTAAAGTACATTTTTACATCAGATATACAAACCCCGTTTCCATATGAGTTGGGAAATTGTGTTAGATGTAAATATAAACGGAATACAATGATTTGCAAATCATTCTCAACCCATATTCAGTTGAATATGCTACAAAGGCAAAATATTTGATGTTCAAACTGATAAAAAAAATTTTTTTTGCAAATAATCATTAACTTTAGAATTTGATGCCAGCAACACGAGACAAATAAGTTGGGAAAGGTAGCAATAAATACTGATAAAGTTGAGGAATGCTCATCAAACACTTATTTGGAACATCCCATAGGTGAACAGGCAAATTGGGAACAGGTGGGTGCCATGATTGGGTATAAAAGTAGATTCCATGAAATGCTCAGTCATTCACAAACAAGGATGGGGCGAGGGTCACCACTTTGTCAACAAATGCGTGAGCAAATTGTTGAACAGTTTAAGAAAAACCTTTTTCAACCAGCTATTGCAAGGAATTTAGGTTCACCATCTACGGTCCGTAATATCATCAAAAGGTTCAGAGAATCTGGAGAAATCACTGCACGTAAGCAGCTAAGCCTGTGACCTTCGATCCCTCAGGCTGTACTGCATCAACAAGCGACATCAGTGTGTAAAGGATATCACCACATGGGCTCAAGAACACTTCAGAAACCCACTGTCAGTAACTACAGTTGGTCGCTAC
>NC_084567.2:13967500-14087500 GCF_033978685.3 Nerophis lumbriciformis | reverse complement strand
TAACAGTAATTTTACTAATTTTCATTAATTACTAGTTTTTATGTAACTGTTTTTATATTGTTTTACTTTCTTTTTTAATCAAGAAAATGTTTTTAATTTATTTATCTTTTTTATTATTTTTTTTTAAAAGTACCTTATCTTCACCATACCTGGTTGTCCAAATTAGGCATAATAATGTGTTAATTCCACGACTGTATGTATCGGTTGATATCGGTATCGGTAATTAAAGAGTTGGACAATATCGGAATATCGGCAAAAAGCCATTATCGGACATCCCTAATATATATATATATATATATATATATATATATATATATATATATATATATATATATATATATATATATAAATAAACAAACACATCAGTGTCTTCAAAGTGTGCATTATTTTACTAAAATAGGGACTTTTGTCAAGGCGAGAGCCAATTATTCATGGGTTCTTATGGGGAACTCGTTTTCATTCATGAACCGTGTTCAAGAACCAACAGAGTTTATAAATGGAGGATACACGGTGCTGCACACTATTTGCCTTCTTTTACCTGATGAAGGCGTCTGGCAAGGAGGTAGGATACGCCAGCGAGCTCTTCTCATCATTGGGAAGCTTCTGCTCCACGCTGAAGGTGTGATCGTCCACAACCACCGACATCATGGCGGGTAGAAAGCGGGTCATGAGCTCCAAATCCTGAGGGGAGAACAAATCAGCTCACCCAAACCTCTCCAATTGCTCCGAGACAACCATTTCAAAATGACTCTAACTTCATGGACGTACCAGGCGAGGTTCTTTGAACACCTGGCTGTCGATCATATCCCAGGCTCCCTGGCCGAGCGACAGCATCCTTAGAAGCAACATCAGATCAGGACTGTCCTGATCACAAACACACCAGGAGAACATCCTTGAAACACTCAACCCTTCCACTACCTCAACACTTGAAGGCCAAGGTTCTGCCTTGTACAGGAGATAAGAATCCTTCTTTACCTGCAATTTGTTACCAGGGAAACCACTTAAGTGTTCAGAAGCTTTGCGCGCGTCCTCGCCAGCGTTACACAGCGTTGTGTTGACTTTTCACCCCGTTTATGGACTATAAACCGCTACTTTTCTCCAACCTTTTGGACCCTGTTGCTTATGAAAATGGTGACGGCCATAATACAAATAGTTTGAAAAAAAAAACAAGCAAATACACTGATTATGTGTGTTATTATTTGTGCTATGGCGCCATCTTTTGGACGAGATTGCTTACTGCAGGGGCTGCAATGTCCTCCGTTTTTAGTCCTTTCAACCGGACGTATAAGCGCTGTTCCGTCTTCTAGCCATCTATAGCGTTACTACCCTTATGGGTGTCCTGGGCATGACGTTAAAGTGCATCCGGCAGTGGAAGCTCCTCTATGGGGTCTTGGGGCAGTAGGAGGTTAACCCCTTTAGTACTGTTACCCCAGGTGGCCCTTGGCAAAGGCCTAGTACCTGACTGCCCCCTAGCCAGGGATACGGTGAAGACCTCAACGGCGGAGCAGGCGGAAGACGGTAGATTTAAGAACTACCACAACGGCTGCGATGGCGGATGAAGGCTGCAGCAGAAAAGGGTCCCCAGTCGTCTTGGACTCCATGCCACTGGACCCTGACCCGATTCTGTCAAGGATCGTGTGGTGACTGTCTGTGCACCAGTCTCCCCACGTAAAACAAAGTCACGCACAGGCATCCTCCATAAAGGGATACACCCCTACCAGGAGGATTGTCAAACTCGTTTGAGTGACCGTCGATGATGACCCTTATGGATTCTACATTTAACGTTCATAAGATTTACAATATATTTTGGACAAGTTTGCTGACTCCAGGTGCTGTGATGTCCTCCGTTTTTAGTCCTTTCAACTGGACGTAGAAGCGCTGTTCCGTTTTCTAGCCATCCATAGCGTTATTACCCTTATGAATTCTACATTTAACAGTCATAAGATTTACAATATATTTTGGAAAAGTTTGCTGACTGCAGGTGCTGTGATGTCCTCCGTTTTTAGTCCTTTCAACCGGACTTCGAGCCATTCATAGCGTTTTTACCCTCATGGATTCTACATTTAAAGGGGAACATTATCACAATTTCAGAATTGTTAAAACCATTAAAAATCAGCTCCCAGTGGCTTATTATATTTTTCGAAGTTTTAAAAAAAAATTTACCCATCACGCAATATCCCTAAAAAAAGCTTCAAAGTGCCTGATTTTAACCACCCATCCATTTTCCTGTGACGTCACATAGTGAAGCCAACACAATCAAACATGGCGGAAAAAACAGCAAGGTATAGCAACATTAGTGCGGATTCAGACTCAGATTTCAGCGGCTTAAGCGATTCAACAGATTACGCATGTATTGAAACGGATGGTTGTAGTGTGGAGGCAGGTAGCGAAAACAAAATTGAAGAAGAAACTGAAGCTATTGAGCCATATCGGTTTGAACCGTATGCAAGCGAAACCGACGAAAACGACACGACAGCCAGCGACACAGGAGAAAGCGAGGACGAATTCGGCGATCGCCTTCTAACCAACGATTGGTATGTGTTTGTTTGGCATTAAAGGAAACTATCAACTATGAACTAGGTTTACAGTATATGAAATACATTTGGCAACAACATGCACTTTGAGAGTGCAGACAGCCCAATTTTCATCAATTAATATATTCTGCAGACATACCCTCATGTCAGCAGGCCAGGGAAGCTAGGGTCGATATTCTTCTCTTGATCATCTTCGGTGGCATAAGGGACGGTGTGAGCCAAGACATCCAGGGTGGTTTAGCTCGCTCGTCTGCGGGAACAAACTGCCGCCATTGCTTGCCGTGCTACCGAGGTCCTTTGTCCCTGAATTGCTCACACACTCCGGCAGATTCAATGGGGGTCTGGCGGCAGATTTCAGTGTTTCCCACACATTCATTTATTTGTGGCGGCCCGCCACGAAAGAATTACGTCCGCCACAAATGGATTTTTCGGCTTTTGACTCGCTCGACCGCTCATAAAAGCAATGGGACTCTGTCTGTGAATGTACCTTGTCGTTACAACTCCGGTGCAGTAGGTGGCGGTAGCCTACTATGCATTGTAACTCCGCCAATAGCACTTAATTCACCTGGTGGGCCAGAAGAAGAAGAAGAAGACGAAGAAGACGAAGACGAAGATGGACGGACGGACGGGATCAAAATACGAGGGTAATATAGGTAGATAGGTTATAGCTGCATCGCTCGCGGCTCGTCATATATTTAACGTTAATCCGCGATTTCACCGAGCGTTTCACTGACGGTGAACAGCCTGACGCTGCTTCATTAACACCGCAGCTGTTTGACTCGGGTCCTGGGCAGACGCACGTAGTAACAGTCACGTGTTACAATACCGACGAGCTAACGTGTCCAGGTTATAATCCTGTTGTCAATAAACACACGTGGAGACGGTGCTTCAGATACTACATTAATACTCAAGCTAAAATGTCCACTGTCCACTGCAGCATGTGAATGCAATGAGAAGAATAAAATCTGAGCCAACCAGCTGTTAAAATGTTGTCCAGGTTAATGTTTTGGCCATTAAAGGCCCTTCATTTCAAGATTTCAACTGTGATCGGGCTTTAAACAGGTGGCTGACCTGTTCAGATGGGTGTAACTGCTACTGGTCAAATAATGTGAAATAGCATTTAATTTTACATGTATGCAATACCATTTAAATGTAATTATAGATAATAATAATAATAATAATAATAAATACTGTGTAGTGTTGTAAATAGTCAACGGGAAGGATTTTAGTAAGATATAAGCCATGAGCACTACACAGCCAGAAAAAAACCTAGGCAGGACAAGTAAAAATATTGGGGCAAGTAGATTTGACAAGTCGGGCAAGTAGAAAAATTAGGGCGGGGGTAACAGGTGAGACTCAGCAAACACTGAAAAATAAAGCAGGGTCAGATCAGAAATGCACTTTTCTCATGAAAAGGGTCCTAATTTATATTCTTATGTGCCTTATAGAGAGGACCACGACAAAACATACACCTCTGCCTCGGTTTCACTTTATGTTGCTGGTAAATAATATGGTTGTAGTAGTAGGCTAAAGTTTAATTATTTAGTATGCACTAATTAAAGGGGCAGAGTTTTAAGAGACATTTTAGCTTTTATATTTTATAAGATATATTTTTTGTAAGAACCACAATTAATAAATATATTTCAGTGAATAACTAATTGTTCAAATCTGTATATAAATATGTACATAAAGTGTTGTAATTATATTCCAACTCCGCGTTCTTCTTGGTCATCGCCGCTGCCGCCGCCACCCCCCGCCCCCCGACCACACCACCACAAATCGATGCCTGTCCTGTGGGAAACACTGGATTTCTTTGACTTTATCGTTGGAAATGCATCTGCTTTGAGTGTCGCAGGATATCCACACATTCTTGCCATCTCTGTCGTAGCATAGCTTTCGTCGGTAAAGTGTGCGGAACAAACGTCCAATTTCTTGCCACTTTCGCATCTTTGGGCCACTGGTGCAACTTGAATCCGTCCCTGTTCGTGTTGTTACACCCTCCGACAACACACCGACGAGGCATGATGTCTCCAAGGTACGGAAAACAGTCGAAAAAACGGAAAATAACAGAGCTGTTTTGACCCGGTGTTTGAGAAAATGGCGGATTGCTTCCCGATGCGACGTCACGTTGTGACGTCATCGCTCCGAGAGCGAATAATAGAAAGGTGTATAATTCGCCAAAATTCACCCATTTAGAGTTCGGAAATCGGTTAAAAAAATATATGGTCTTTTTTCTGCAACGTCAAGGTATATATTGACGCTTACATAGGTCTGGTGATAATGTTCCCCTTTAACATTTGTAAGTTTTACAATATAACAAACAATTCTTACTTACTAAAGCGTCCCATGTGTGACGTCTGTAGGAGTGTTTTCATGCATATTTGTACGTGCAATCGTTATTAGCATTAGCTGACCTACTCAGTGGCCTAGTGGTTAGAGTGTCCGCCCTGAGATCGGTAGGTTGTGAGTTCAAACCCCGGCCGAGTCATACCAAAGACTATAAAAATGGGACCCATTACCTCCCTGCTTGGCACTCAGCATCAAGGGTTGGAATTGGGGGTTACATCACCAAAAATGATTCCCGGGGGCGCGGCCACCGCTGCTGCCCACTGCTCCCCTCACCTCCCAGGGGGTGAAAAAGGAGATGGGTCAAATGCAGAAGACAAATTTCACTACACCTAATGTGTGTGTGTGTGACAATTATTGGTACTTTAACTTTAATATGCTAACATGTTTACGAGTGTCTGCGTTAGTATTATTAACTCACAATGGCATTCTTTTTGTGTTGTTTCACTTCACACCTTTCCTCAATAGAGTCACCGTGGAGTTATTGAGTCTGTTTAGCTGATTGGAGAGCTAGCTTGCCCAGCTAGTGGGTCCATGACCATGACTTCTGTTTTCTTTGATCAGCCGTTTTACTGCTGTGTTTCAGACAACGTTTGAAAACAATTAAATAAACATTTACAGAACAATTCTGTGTAGGTAACTATTTGCATAACGTTTATATCTGCGGCTTACAGTCCGGTGCAGCTAATCCATGGAAACATATTTTCCCCCTAAAATTTAGTGGGTGCGGCTTATATACCGGTGTGCTCTATATTCTGGTGTTTATACAAAACCCAAATGAATACAATTAAAACCCAGCCGGGCTGTGAATGGATGAATCATGGTATCTCCAAGTCAACTTGTAGTATCCATCATTCCACAGGAAGCGTGCTCACCCTGGGTAAAGCATCCTGGCTCAGCAGCTCCTGCAGGTTCCTCATGATACTCAGCACCAGCGTGTTGGAAGCAAACGGGTCACACAGGATCATAGACAGGTCCCTGAAGAGAACAGCACATGTCCAGCTTCTCACTTGCTCTAAAATCAGCTGAGTTCTATTTTTTTTACCCAAGAACTTGCTCTTGTCCTTTCTTGACTCCATCCAGGAACCCTTGCAACTCTCTGGCCCGCTTGCCATCCACAAACTTTTCTCTGATGCAGGCGTCTAAGCACCATGTGAACTGTCAGCATGGGAGGACATTTACATGTTAACTGGCTGTCAGCTTTGCACGTGTAAACACTCTGCTTGTATCGCACATGATATCACACACAGGTAACCACTCTGCTTGTATCGCACATGATATCACACACAGGTAAACACTCTGCTTGTATCACACATGATAGCACACAAGTAAACACTCTGCTTGTATCGCACATTATATCACACAAGTAAACACTCTGCTTGTATCGCACATGATATCACACACAGGTAAACACTCTGCTTGTATCGCACATGATATCACACACAGGTAAACACTCTGCTTGTATCACACAAGTAAACACTCTGCTTGTATCGCACATGACATCACACAAGTAAACACTCTGCTTGTATCGCACATGATAGCACACACAAGTAAACATGCTGCAGGACTGCTTGTATCACACATGATATCACACACAAATAAACACTCTGCAAAACTGCTTGTATCGCACATGATATCACACACAAGTAAACACTCTGTAGGACTGCTTGTGTCGCACATGATATCACACACAAGTAAACACTCTGCAGGACTGCTTGTATTGCACATGATATCACACACAAGTAAACACTCTGCAGGACTGCTTGTATCGCACATGATATCACACACAAGTAAACACTGCAGGACTGCTTGTATCGCACATGATATCACACACAAGTAAACACTCTGCAGGACTGCTTGAGTCGCACATGATATCACACACAAGTAAACACTCTTCAGGACATTTTGTATCACACATGATATCACACACAAGTAAACACGCTGCAGGACTGTTTGTATTGAACATGATATCATACAAGTAAACGCTGCAGGACTGCTTGTATCGCACATGATATCACACATAGGTAAACACTCTGGAGGACTGCTTGTGTCACACCTGATATCACACACAAGTAAACACTCTCCAGGACATCTTGTATTAAACATGATACCACACACACACAAGTAAACACGCTGCAGGACTGCTTGTATCGCACATGATATCACACACAAGTAAACACGCTGCAGGACTGTTTGTATTGAACATGATATCATACAAGTAAACGCTGCAGGACTGCTTGTATCGCACATGATATCACACACAAGTAAACACTCTGCAGGACTGCTTGTATCACACATGAAAGTTAGCATGTGTCAAATATCAAGTTACACGACTATGAAGTGTAATCATGCAAAATTAGCTTAAAAAAAAAAGTTAGCATCTTAACAGTTAGCATGTATCAAATATCAAGTAGTTATAGGACTATGAAGCGTAATCATGTAAAATTAGCGGGGGGAAAAAATTACGAAAAAAGCATGCTAACAGCATGTGTAAAGCACCAAGTTCTATGACCAGGAAGTGTGTTCATTCAAAATTAGCTAAAAAAAAAAGTTAGCACGTGTGAAATATCAAGTTATACAACTATGAAGCAAAATCATGCAAAATTAGCTGGGAAAAAAAAGTTAGCATGCTAGCAGTGAGCATGTGTAAATCACAAAGTTATATGACCAGGAAGCGTGTTGATGCAAAATTAGCTAAAAAAAAAATAAGTTAGCATGTGTCAAATATCAAGTTATACAATTATGAAGCAAATTCATGCAAAATTAGCTGGGGAAAAAACGTTAGCATGCTAGCAGTGAGCATATGTAAAGCACCAAGTTATTTGACCAGGAAGTGTGTTCATGCAAAATTAGCTAAAAAAAAAAGTTAACATCTTAACAGTTAGCATGTATCATATATCAAGTAGTTATATGACTATGAAGCGTAATCATGTACAATTAGCTATAAAAAATAAAAAAAATAAAAAAATAAAAATAAAAAGCATGCTAACAGTGAGCATGCGTAAAGCACCAACTTATATGATCAGGAAGTGTGTTCGTTCAAAATTAGCTAAAAAAAAAAAGTTAGCATGTGTCAAATATCAAGTTATACGACTATGAAGCAAATTCATGCAACATTAGCTGAAAAAAAAAAGTTAGCATGCTAGCAGTGAGCATGTGTAAAGCACCAAGTTATATGACCAGGAAGTGTGTTCATTCAAAATTTGCTAAAAAAAAAAAAGTTAGCGTGTGTCAAATATCAAGTTATACAACAATGAAGCAAATTCATGCAAAATTAGCTGGAAAAAAAAAAAGTTAGCATGCTAGCAGTGAGCATGTGTAAAGCACAAAGTTATATGACCAGGAAGCGTGTTCATGCAAAATTAGTTAAAAAAAAAGTTAACATCTTAACAGTTGGCATGTATCATATATCAAGTAGTTATATGACTATGAAGCGTAATCATGTAAAATTAGCTATAAATAAAAAAAATTAAAAAATTAAAAAAAAATTTAAAAAAGCATGCTAACAGTGAGCATGCGTAAAGCACCAACTTATATGATCAGGAAGCGTGTTCGTTCAAAATTAGCTAAAAAAAAAAAAGTTAGCATGTGTCAAATATCAAGTTATACGACTATGAAGCAAATTCATGCAACATTAGCTGAAAAAAAAAGTTAGCATGCTAACAGTGAGCATGTGTAAAGCACCAAGTTATATGACCAGGAAGTGTGTTCATTCAAAATTTGCTAAAAAAAAAAGTTAGCATGTGTCAAATATCAAGTTATACAACAATGAAGCAAATTCATGCAAAATTAGCTGGAAAAAAAAGTTAGCATGCTAACAGTGAGCATGTGTAAAGCACAAAGTTATATGACCAGGAAGTGTAATAATGCAAAATTAGCTAAAGAAAAAGTTAACATCTTAACAGTTAGCATGTATCATATATCAAGTAGTTATATGACTATGAAGCGTAATCATGTAAAATTAGCTATAAAAAAAAAACGAAAAAAATTACGAAAAAAGCATGCTAACAGTGAGCATGCGTAAAGCACCAACGTATATGATCAGGAAGTGTGTTCGTTCAAATTTAGCTAAAAAAAAAAAAGTTAGCATGTGTCAAATATCAAGTTATACGACTATGAAGCAAATTCATGCAACATTAGCTGAAAAAAAAAGTTAGCATGCTAGCAGTGAGCATGTGTAAAGCACCAAGTTATATGACCAGGAAGTGTGTTCATTCAAAATTTGCTAAAAAAAAAAGTTAGCATGTGTCAAATATCAAGTTATACAACAATGAAGCAAATTCATGCAAAATTAGCTGGGGAAAAAAGTTTGCATGCTAACAGTGAGCATGTGTAAAGCACAAAGTTATATGACCAGGAAGCGTGTTCATGCAAAATTAGCTAAAAAAAAGAGTTAACATCTTAACAGTTAGCATGTATCATACATCAAGTAGTTATATGACTATGAAGCGTAATCATGTAAAATTAGCTATAAATAAAAATTTTAAAAAAATAAAAATTTAAAAAAAAAAAGCATGCTAACAGTGAGCATGCGTAAAGCACCAACTTATATGATCAGGAAGTGTGTTCGTTCAAAATTAGCTAAAAAAAAAAAAGTTAGCATGTGTCAAATATCAAGTTATACGACTATGAAGCAAATTCATGCAACATTAGCTGAAAAAAAAAAAATTTGCATGCTAGCAGTGAGCATGTGTAAAGCACCAAGTTATATGACCAGGAAGTGTGTTCATTCAAAATTTGCTAAAAAAAAAAGTTAGCATGTGTCAAATATCAAGTTATACAACAATGAAGCAAATTCATGCAAAATTAGCTGAAAAAAAAAGTTAGCATGCTAACAGTGAGCATGTGTAAAGCACAAAGTTATATGACCAGGAAGTGTAATAATGCAAAATTAGCTAAAGAAAAAGTTAACATCTTAACAGTTAGCATGTATCATATATCAAGTAGTTATATGACTATGAAGCGTAATCATGTAAAATTAGCTATAAAAAAAGAAAAAGAAAAAAAAGCAAAAGAAAAAAAAAAGCATGCTAACAGTGAGCATGCGTAAAGCACCAACTTATATGATCAGGAAGTGTGTTCGTTCAAAATTAGCTAAAAAAAAAAAAGTTAGCATGTGTCAAATATCAAGTTATACGACTATGAAGCAAATTCATGCAACATTAGCTGAAAAAAATAAGTTAGCATGCTAGCAGTGAGCATGTATAAAGCACCAAGTTATATGACCAGGAAGTGTGTTCATTCAAAATTTGCTAAAAAAAAAGGTTAGCATGTGTCAAATATCAAGTTATACAACAATGAAGCAAATTCATGCAAAATTAGCTGAAAAAAAAAGTTAGCATGCTAACAGTGAGCATGTGTAAAGCACAAAGTTATATGACCAGGAAGCGTGTTCATGCAAAATTAGCTAAAAAAAAGTTAACATCTTAACAGTTGGCATGTATCATATATCAAGTAGTTATATGACTATGAAGCGTAATCATGTACAATTAGCTGTAAAAAAAAGCAAGAAAAAAAAAGCAAGAAAAAAAAAAAAAGCATGCTAACAGTGAGCATGCGTAAAGCACCAACTTATATGATCAGGAAGCGTGTTCGTTCAAAATTAGCTAAAAAAAAAAAAGTTAGCATGTGTCAAATATCAAGTTATACGACTATGAAGCAAATTCATGCAACATTAGCTGAAAAAAAAAAGTTAGCATGCTAGCAGTGAGCATGTGTAAAGCACAAAGTTATATGACCAGGAAGTGTGTTCATTCAAAATTTGCAAAAAAAAAAAAGTTAGCATGTGTCAAATATCAAGTTATACAACAATGAAGCAAATTCATGCAAAATTAGCTGAAAAAAAAAGTTAGCATGCTAACAGTGAGCATGTGTAAAGCACAAAGTTATATGACCAGGAAGTGTAATAATGCAAAATTAGCTAAAGAAAAAGTTAACATCTTAACAGTTAGCATGTATCATATATCAAGTAGTTATATGACTATGAAGCGTAATCATGTAAAATTTGCTATAAAAAAAAGCAAGAAAAAAAAAAGCATGCTAACAGTGAGCATGCGTAAAGCACCAACTTATATGATCAGGAAGCGTGTTCGTTCAAAATTAGCTAAAAAAAAAAAATTAGCATGTGTCAAATATCAAGTTATACGACTATGAAGCAAATTCATGCAACATTAGCTGGAAAAAAAAAGTTAGCATGCTAGCAGTGAGCATGTGTAAAGCACCAAGTTATATGACCAGGAAGTGTGTTCATTCAAAATTTGCTAAAAAAAAAAAGTTAGCATGTGTCAAATATCAAGTTATACAACAATGAAGCAAATTCATGCAAAATTAGCTGAAAAAAAAAGTTAGCATGCTAACAGTGAGCATGTGTAAAGCACCAAGTTATATGACCAGGAAGTGTGTTCATTCAAAATTTGCTATAAAAAAAAAAGTTAGCATGTGTCAAATATCAAGTTATACAACAATGAAGCAAATTCATGCAAAATTAGCTGGAAAAAAAAGTTAGCATGCTAACAGTGAGCATGTGTAAAGCACAAAGTTATATGACCAGGAAGCGTGTTCATGCAAAATTAGCTAAAAAAAAAGTTAACATCTTAACAGTTAGCATGTATCATATATCAAGTAGTTATATGACTATGAAGCGTAATCATGTAAAATTTGCTATAAAAAAAAGCAAGAAAAAAAAAAACCATGCTAACAGTGAGCATGCGTAAAGCACCAACTTATATGATCAGGAAGCGTGTTCGTTCAAAATTAGCTAAAAAAAAAAAAGTTAGCATGTGTCAAATATCAAGTTATACGACTATGAAGCAAATTCATGCAACATTAGCTGAAAAAAAAAAGTTAGCATGCTAGCAGTGAGCATGTGTAAAGCACCAAGTTATATGACCAGGAAGTGTGTTCATTCAAAATTTGCTAAAAAAAAAAAGTTAGCATGTGTCAAATATCAAGTTATACAACAATGAAGCAAATTCATGCAAAATTAGCTGAAAAAAAAAGTTAGCATCTTAACAGTTAGCATGTATCATATATCAAGTAGTTATATGACTATGAAGCGTAATCATGTAAAATTTGCTATAAAAAAAAGCAAGAAAAAAAAAAAGCATGCTAACAGTGAGCATGCGTAAAGAACCAACTTATATGATCAGGAAGCGTGTTCGTTCAAAATTAGCTAAAAAAAAAAAAAGTTAGCATGTGTCAAATATCAAGTTATACGACTATGAAGCAAATTCATGCAACATTAGCTGAAAAAAAAAAGTTAGCATGCTAGCAGTGAGCATGTGTAAAGCACCAAGTTATATGACCAGGAAGTGTGTTCATTCAAAATTTGCTAAAAAAAAAAAAGTTAGCATGTGTCAAATATCAAGTTATACAACAATGAAGCAAATTCATGCAAAATTAGCTGGAAAAAAAAGTTAGCATGCTAACAGTGAGCATGTGTAAAGCACAAAGTTATATGACCAGGAAGCGTGTTCATGCAAAATTAGCTAAAAAAAAAGTTAACATCTTAACAGTTAGCATGTATCATATATCAAGTAGTTATATGACTATGAAGCGTAATCATGTAAAATTTGCTATAAAAAAAAGCAAGAAAAAAAAAAAAGCATGCTAACAGTGAGCATGCGTAAAGCACCAACTTATATGATCAGGAAGTGTGTTCGTTCAAAATTAGCTAAAAAAAAAAAAGTTAGCATGTGTCAAATATCAAGTTATACGACTATGAAGCAAATTCATGCAACATTAGCTGAAAAAAAAAGTTAGCATGCTAGCAGTGAGCATGTGTAAAGCACCAAGTTATATGACCAGGAAGTGTGTTCATTCAAAATTTGCTAAAAAAAAAAAGTTAGCATGTGTCAAATATCAAGTTATACAACAATGAAGCAAATTCATGCAAAATTAGCTGAAAAAAAAAGTTAGCATGCTAACAGTGAGCATGTGTAAAGCACAAAGTTATATGACCAGGAAGCGTGTTCATGCAAAATTAGCTAAAAAAAAAAGTTAACATCTTAACAGTTAGCATGTATCATATATCAAGTAGTTATATGACTATGAAGCGTAATCATGTAAAATTTGCTATAAAAAAAAGCAAGAAAAAAAAAAGCAAGAAAAAAAAAAAGCATGCTAACAGTGAGCATGCGTAAAGCACCAACTTATATGATCAGGAAGTGTGTTCGTTCAAAATTAGCTAAAAAAAAAAAAGTTAGCATGTGTCAAATATCAAGTTATACGACTATGAAGCAAATTCATGCAACATTAGCTGAAAAAAAAAAAAGTTAGCATGCGAGCAGTGAGCATGTGTAAAGCACCAAGTTATATGACCAGGAAGTGTGTTCATTCAAAATTTGCTAAAAAAAAAAAAAAGTTATCATGTGTCAAATATCAAGTTATACGACTATGAAGCAAATTCATGCAACATTGGGTGGGAAAAAAAAGTTAGCATGCTAACAGTGAGCATGTGTAAAGCGCAAAGTTATATGACCAGGAAGTGTAATAATGCAAAATTAGCTAAAGAAAAAGTTAGCATGCTAACAGTTAGCATGTGTCAAATATCAAGTTATATGACTGCCGTTTGGCGTTAAAATTCTCATCTAGTGCAGTGGTCCCCAACCTTTTTGTAACTGCGGACCGGTCAACGCTTGAAAATTTGTCCCACAGACAGGGGGGGGGTGCATGGTGGTATTTTTTTTTTTTTTGTCTAAAAAAAAAATACAATCATGTGTGCTTACGGACTGTATCCCTGCAGACTGTATTGATATATATTGATATATAATGTAGGAACCAGAAATATTAACAACAGAAAGAAACAACCCTTTTGTGTGAATGAGCGTAAATGGGGAGGGAGGTTTTTTGGGTTGGTGCACTAATTGTAAGTGTATCTTGTGTTTTTTATGTTGATTTAATAAAAAATAAAAAAAATAAAAAAATGTTTTATTTGTTTTTCTTTTTTTATTTCTTGTGCGGCCCGGTACCAATCGATCCACGGCCCGGTGGTTGGGGACCACTGATCTAGTGTATCAACTTGTATGTTTGCGGCCCTGGCTGGAACATGCTGGGACAGCCCTGGTCTCGAAGGTGCATGCATGTTTGTGAAAGGAAAAAAGACTCAAGTCTGGGCACCTTGTGACAGGGGTCTACAGAACAGATCTCACTGATGTCCAAGTCATGGAGGGACATCAGCAACTCGGCCCTCAGCGTGCAGTAGTGAACATTCCGCGTCCGCAGGAAGAGCGTCCGCAGAAACTGCAACACCATATCGTACAGCTTCACGTTCTTCCCGATCATCTGCGTCAGCTTCAGGACCACCTTCCGGGACCAAAGATCAGATGGACGGTTAAACCGCGGCGATGGCTTTGAACGTACTCGTGTGTCCACGCACCTCGCCTTGACGTCGCATTTTGGGGGATGGGCTGAAGAAATTATGCAGGATGGAGAGGTCGCTGCTGAACAGCGCCGCTTCTTTATCCACGATGTACTGCTTCAGGAGCGGGGACACCTCGTCCCCAAAGAGAGCCTGGTTGTCCTGCCAGATCTGCCTTTTCACCTCCACAGCACACACCTTGTACAGCTCCTTGTCCGCCATCACCATCTTCAGTTTCTTCTCAGGGACCTGCAGGCACGGCAGAGAACTGTCACATTCTTAAATATTGGCTGCAATATGGAGCATTATTTTGGTTTACAGACTATTTCAAGTCTTGCACCCATCACTGCACTGCAAAATGTCAGCGTTCAAAAACAAGAAAAAAAAAAGAAAAATTAGGAGTATTTTACTTGAACTAAGCAAAATTATCTGCCAATAGAACAAGAAAATGTGGCTTGTCAAGACTTCCCAAAATAAGTAAAATTAGCTAACCTCAATGAACCCCAAAATACCTTAAAGGCCTACTGAAATGTGATTTTCTTATTTAAACAGGGATAGCAGGTCCATTCTATGTGTCATACTTGATCATTTCGCGATATTGCCATATTTTTGCTGAAAGGATTTAGTAGAGAACATCGACGATAAAGTTCGCAACTTTTGGTCGCTGATAAAAAAGCCTTGCCTGTACCGGAAGTAGCAGACGATATGCGCGTGACGTCACAGGTTGTGGAACTCCTCACATCTGCACATTGTTTACAATCATGGCCACTAGCAGCGAGAGCGATTCGGACCGAGAAAGCGACGATTTCCCCATTAATTTGAGCGAGGATGAAAGATTCGTGGATGAGGAAAGTGAGAGTGAAGGACTAGAGGGCAGTGGGAGCGATTCAGATAGGGAAGATGCTGTGAGAGGCGGGTGGGACCTGATATTCAGCTGGGAATGACTAAAACAGTAAATAAACACTAGACATATATATACTCTATTAGCCACAACACAACCAGGTTTATATTTAATATGCCACAAATTAATCCCGCATAACAAACACCTCCCCCCTCCCGTCCATATAACCCGCCAATACAACTCAAACACCTGCACAACACACTCAATCCCACAGCCCAAAGTACCGTTCACCTCCCCAAAGTTCATACAGCACATATATTTCCCCAAAGTTACGTACGTGACATGCACATAGCGGCACGCACGTACGGGCAAGCGATCAAATGTTTGGAAGCCGCAGCTGCATGCGTACTCACGGTACCGCGTCTGCGCATCCAACTCAAAGTCCTCCTGGTAAGAGTCTCTGTTGCCCCAGTTCTCCACAGGCCAATGGTAAAGCTTGACTGTCATCTTCCGGGAATGTAAACAATGAAACACCGGCTGTGTTGTACGGCACACCAGTCAAGGGGTGCATTCTACGGCGGGGGTGCGTTATCCGGCACAACACCTGCCGCAATACACCGCTTCCCACCTACAGCTTTCTTCTTTGCTGTCTCCATTGTTCATTGAAAAAATTGCAAAAGATTCACCAACACAGATGTCCAGAATACTGTGGAATTTTGCGATGAAAACAGACGACTTAATAGCTGGCCACCATGCTGTCCCAAAATGTCCTCTACAACGCGTGACGTCACGCGCAGGCGTCATTATACCAAGACGTTCTCAGCAGGATATTTTGCGCAAAATTTAAAATTGCACTTTAGTAAGCTAACCCGGCCGTATTGGCATGTGTTGCAATGTTAAGATTTCATCATTGATATATAAACTATCAGACTGCGTGGTCGGTTGTAGTGGGTTTCAGTAGGCCTTTAAAATAAGTATATTCTCACTAATAACAAGTGCACTTTTCTTGATGGAAAAAAACAAATACGAGACCTTTTTTCTCAATATGTTGAAAAATGTTCTTAAATTAAGTAAATGCTAGTGCCATAATCTTGACATTACATTTCTTGAAACCAGCAAACTTACACTAAAATCTAGTTTATTTTTCTTAATGGAAAGGTAACAAGGCAAACGCTTGTTACTCTCGGGGTCTCCAAGCCGCTCAGGCAAATCACATTGTCTAAAAATTAGAGATGTCCAATAATGGCTTTTTTGCCGATATCCGATATTGTCCAACTCTTAATTACAGATTCCGATATCCAACGATACCGATATATACAGCCGTGGCATTAACACATTATTATGCCTAATTTTGTTGTGATGCCCCGCTGGATGCATTAAACAATGTAACAAGGTTTTCCAAAATAAATCAACTCAAGTTATGGAAAAAAATGCCAACATGGCACTACCATATTTATTATTGAAGTCACAAAGTGCTTTTTTTTTTTTTTTAACTTGCCTCAAAACAGCAGATTGGAATTTGGGACATGCTCTCCCTGAGAGAGCATGAGGAGGTTGAGTTGGGGGGCGGGATTTAGGGAGGTAGGGGGTAGCGGGGGGTGTATATTGTAGCGTCCCGGAAGAGTTAGTGGGTTCTGGGTATTTGTTCTGTTGTGTTTATGTTGTGTTACGGTGCGGATGTTCTCCCGAAATGTGTTTGTCATTCTTGTTTGGTGTGGGTTCACAGTGTGGCCCATATTTGTAACAGTGTTAAAGTTGTTTATGCGGCCACCGTCAGTGTGACCTGTATGGCTGTTGACCAAGTATGCATTGCATTCAGTCGTGTGTGTGAAAAGCCGTAGATATTATGTGACTGGGCCGGCACGCAAAGGCAGTGCCTTTAAGGTTTATTGGCGCTCTGTACTTCTCCCTTGTTGACATTTTCCATCTGTTGACTCAATGATTAGATATTTATTTACCATTTAGAATGCATTAAAAAGTCTCGCTGTGGATTTCTCTGTAAAGAGCGAAATAAATAAAAAATGAGAGCGAAGAAATAGTGAACAAAAGATGAAAAGCCACTTCCACAGTACGGCACTTTTTGGGGGTTTTCCCAACGGATCGCAGTCCTTCACTGCTCATCCTTTCTTTCAAACACACGTCCGTTCGCTATTGGGATGTACAGAAACAACAGGTAGGGGCTGAAGTGATAACAAAATATAACAAATGTGATATTTTAAAATAATAATTTGGTCCAATAGTATTTAAATAATAATTACTGCATAGCATAAATTCCTTTCCATACTTTAATAAAAATAACAGGGCAAAATAATGTTACACAGACTAACACAAAGGTAACTTCCTGCCACTAAACCTGCTAAAAAAATGTTCCTTCTCAGGTTTCTCCAAGTTCACATTTACACACTTTGCACTATTTTGTTACATTTTAATGAGCATTTTGTCAGAATAAATGTATCTAAGTTATCACAAAACTTTGTGTTTCAATGAGTTCCCGGCGAGAAGACAAAAGCTGTCTTTGAACCTACCAAGAAGAAGGCTTGTAAAACTCCACTGTGTAGGATGGGAAGCAACATGAAGGTGTTCTGTTTCTTTCATGTATTGTAATCCACAGAAAGATTTTGTCTTGACCCAAGAACTACAAAGCAGAGAGGAAGCAGGACCAGACTCCCCTCCAGGCGACCTTTTCTTTGAACTGTTTTACGACCTTTTCTTTGAACTGTTTTAACCAAAGGCGCTGGCTGTTTACGACCCCCGTCCCTTAGAAACAGCTGTTGCCATGTAATCAGGGAAAGTCCAAATAAAAGAGGAGACGTACAATCTTTTGCCAGAGCGTGTTGGAACACTGTACAAGGGTACAGGTGTACGCGCTCTCCTCAATTGAGCCAAATTTAATTCTGTCTCTGTTTAATTCCTTGCTTCTTGTCTTGTTTAATAGATGTCATCAGTGTTTGAACCTGACACATTTCTTAAATATTCCTTATGTTTGCACCGTAAAGAGGTTATTGTTAAGTGTGATTTGTTTCCCATGCTTGTGATGACGTTTCATTTTCTTTCTGCCTCGATAGCTGAGGGGAATATAAAACGTTTTAAATGAAAATGTTGATATTAAACTTTCTCCTGGTAAATATTTTCCGTAGGTCATAAAAATATAAATAATTATCGATATCGACCAATATTAAAAAACGTATACGGTGATAACAGTTTTCAGCCCTATCATCTGGCGTATCTGGCATGATTCCATGAGAGGGACAGGTGTAGACCTTAGGAAGACTTGCCTTGGGTAGATGTTTCAGCACCTGCATGACCACCGGCTGGATGGAGGACATTTTGACCAGCGGGAAGCTTTTCTCCAGCAACTCTTCCAGCTTGCCGTACCTGCGAGAAAGACCTGCTCACAAAGTCCTGCTGGGAGACGGCCGAGGATTGTGCTACCTGTCGTCCTCCTTGCCCTCGGCGATGGTGGCGACTCTCTCCATCAGCTTGTCCCGGAGCTCGTCAAAGACGGACTGGTGGAACTCCAGCCTGGGTGTCCCGTGCAGGTCCAGGAAGGGGAGAGCCGACTGGAGGGTTGGCAGGAGGATGCCATTTTCCATCTGCGGTCATGACATCACATTGTTGCACACCTTCCTGACTAGGATTTCTCATTATCTTCCTAAAAAGCCACGTGCATACAACGAGGACTGCAGCGAGCCGTTATTTGAGTCATTGGATAAATTATTTTATGTGATTAGAGTGTCCGCCCTGAGACTGGAAGGTCGTGAGTTCGAACCCTGGCCAAGTCATACCAAAGACTATAAAAATGGAACCCATTATCTACCCTCCTTCAAAAGCGCACTAAAAGAACTCCAGGCAACTTCAACCCTTGACTAACACCCTCCCCCCACCACATCCCACCTCCCCGGATTGTAATTATCAAATGTAAATAATCAAATGTATATACTTGTTCTTATGCTTTTCTGAGCTCACTATAGTCAGACCTACACTGTTTCAATGTCCATTTCTCAGATGATATTATTGTTGATGACTGAAGTGCTGATATCAACCAAACCTAACCCCCCCACCCCAAACCCCTCCACATCCCACACCCAGGATTGTAAATAATGTAAATAATTAAATGTATATACACTGATGATGATTAACTTGTGTGATGACTGTATTATGCTGATAGTATATATTTATACCATGAATTGATTAACGTTGACCTCGACTTATAAACAAGTTGAAAAACTTATTTGGGTGTTACCATTTAGCGGTCAATTGTACGGAATATGTACTGTACTGTGCAATCTACTAATAAAAGTCTCAATCAATCAATCAAACCTCCCTGCTTGGCACTCCGCATCAAGGGTTGGAATTGGGGGTTAAATCACCCAAAATTATTCCCGAGCGCGGCCACCGCTGCTGCTCACTGCTCCCCTCACCTCCAAGGGGGTGAACAAGGGGATGGGTCAAATGCGGAGGACAAATTTCACCACAGCTAGTGTGTGTGTGTGTGTGTGTGTGTGTGTGTGTGTGTGTGTGTGTGTGTGTGTGTGTGTGTGTGACAATCATTGGTTCTTTAATTTAATTCAAAATGAAAACGAAGATGTGCAATAAGTGACATGTCAATTCAGCATGAATTGATTAGGTGGTAAGCAGCGAGTTCGCAATCTATGAACATTTAAAGTAGTTTTGTGCAGCACTTTGCCAAACATGACGCAGTGTGAAGCATGAATACCTGAAACTGGTCGATAGCTTTGAGTGGCTCAGTGCAGTTGGTGAGAGTCTCTTTGAGGTCCTCGCCGTTAGATATCCCAAGCTCAGGAAGCCCGCCGAACAATTTGCTCTCCATTTATTAATCTGCTTTAAAACCCCCCCAAAGAAACACAAAAGAGAAGACACTTTTTTTTAGCAAACCAGTATTTCCCACCTCAATGCACACTTTCTTCTTCTTTTTTGTCTCCTTCGTATGTTAGGACTCAAAAGGCGCGTACTGCCACCTACTGTATGGGAGAATGTAACATGGACTACGAAAAACCTACTTTACTCGAGCTTTTTTATTTCATTAAAATAAGTACATTCTATTATGATGTGTGCTCAACCTATCACTTAATAGTTTGTGTTAAAATGTTACAATATATTACACAAAATAAAGCTTCTTGTTTTTTGTCCTTATTTTTCCCCCCAGTAAATACATTTATTGTTTTCCTCAAAACTGTAATATTATCTGCTCCTTTGTAAAACATTTTTTTTGTTTTGTTTTTTATTTTATAAACCTTTATTTATAAATTGCAACATTTCCAAACAATTGAGAAATAATAATAATCAAAATAAGTACAAAAACAGTACAAAAACAGTACAAAACAGCGCCAGAGGGTTGTAAACTCAATAAAGTAACTAAAATAGAATGCAAGATATTTAAAAAATAAAAATAAAAATAAAAATATATATATACTGTATATATATATATATATAATATATATATACATATATAAATATATATATATAAATACATACATATATATATATTTTTGTATTTTATTTGCATTTTTTTGCATTCTATTTTAGTTACTAAATATAAATATATATATATACATATATATATACATATATGTATAAATATATATATATATATATATATATATATATATATATATATGTATATACATATATATATATATATATATATATATATATATATATATATATATATATATACATATATATATACATATATATATATATATATTTTTTTTTTTTTAATGTTTTTTTGTATTTGTTTTTTTTTTCATTCTATTTTAGTTACTTTATTGAGTTTACAACCCTCTGGCGCTGTTTTGTACTGTTTTTGTACTTATTTTGATTATTATTATTTCTCAATTGTTTGTAAATGTAGCAATTTATAAATAATTTATAATAAATATAAATATATATATACATATATATATATACATACATATATGTATATATATATATATATATATATATATATATATACATACATATATGTATCTATATATATATATATATATATATATATATATATATATATATATATATACATACATATATATATATATATATATATATATATATATATATATATATATATATATATATATATATATATATATATATATATATATATATATATATATATATATATATATATATATATATATATATATATATATATATATATATATATGTAACTAAGTGCAAAGCCATAGGCTTACACAAGTTCGTTTTCACAGCTTTACTCGCTCAAATGTCATCACATCCTGTGTCCCACACAATTGAGTTCCCTCACATTGGTTCCGGTACCGACACAAAAGTCGATGTTATAGAGTGGAACCAAGATTTCCTCCATTGGATTAATGACTTCAAATTAATATAAAAATCTTGGATAGCAATTAAAAAATGAAAAAGTACTCAAACTGTTATTTTTTTATTGGAGAACGTTCACTTATTTTAAATAAGCCCTTTTTAATTTAGTTTAGTTATATATATCCCCCCCCCCAAGTATACAGAATTTACTTTAATCTCATCTGCATTGCCCTTTATAATTACTTTTACCGTATTTAACAGTTTTTGTTAGTATGAAAATTGTGTGAATTTGATTTATATATAATGTTAATTGCTGATTGAATTATATTGGAAGTGCTTCAATGTGTTTGTATATGCATGTTCTTTGTTCAATTTTTTTTTAATTGTTCCGGTACCGTCATGTGACCTGAGTAACTAATAGATGACGTATTACATGAAATAGTTTATACGTAAAAGTTGATTTCAGAAAGTAACACCCAAATTCTCCTATGAAATTAATGATTTCAAATTAATAAAAAAATATTGGGAAAATAGTAAAAAATAGAGAGAAAAAAATTAAATTATTGGCTGCATTGTAAAAATGTAAGTTTTTGTTGATAAACCCAATGTTTTTGTAGTTTTTTGTTTTTTTCTAGATGTTAGGATTGTCTCTTATTTTGCTTTATTTGACGTTTTTTTTGTTTGGGGGTCTGTTGATTGCTCAGCCTGGAGGATGTCGGTAATGTTGAGATACCTATCGTCAATGTGTGCTGTATTTGTGTTTAATTGTTCGATAAAAAAGAAAGAAAAAAAACCTTATTGCTTTCAAATATTCCGTAACAGCTTGTGTGTGCAATATCCAGGTGTTGGTAGTGCTGACAACTGCTGTAAATACGGACAATAATAATAATTTAAGTACGGAAGAAAACCTTTAAGTTATTATTTGGTATTTTTATAAACGACTGTAACTTAGAAATGTTTGTCAACATTATTATGCTCCAAGCAATTTTTTCTACATAAATGTCGATTTATGAAAGTAAGGCCTACATTTTCTAATTGGCTTATTGGTTTACAATTAGCCCTGCGATGAGGTGGCGACTTGTCCAGGGTGTACACCGCCTTCCGCCCGATTGTAGCTGAGATAGGCTCCAGCGCCCCCCGCGACTCCGAAGGGAATAAGCGGTAGAAAATGGATGGATGGATGGATTATCAGTCAAATCTTGGAGGATGATTAAGAGTACAAAAGCCCTTAAATTTATATATTTGTTAAAAACATTTAAAGTGATTTAGGTAGCTCTTTTTGTCTTTTGTTTTTGTTTTTCATATTTTTTATTATTATTATTATTATTATTATTATTTATTAATATTTAATACTCTATCTGTATTTGCTTTTGTTTTCTTTCCTTGGTGTTGAAAGTGTCTTGAATTTTGTGTAAATTATAAATGCAAAAAACAACAACAACAACAACAACAAAACTGCTGTAAATACAGAAGAAAAAAATAGTTTAAGGACTGAAGACAACCCTTAAGTTGTTCATTAGATTTCATTTTCTGGGCAAGCTCTCTTTGTTGTATTTTTTATTGGTTTCTTTTTATTCATGTAAAGTTCTCCATTTATTCTTATTTGGTCTTGTATTAATATAGTTTATAATATTGTATGTTGATGATGTATCCATTGATCGGTTTTTTTTTTCAGCGCATACATTTATAATTCACTCACTGGGACCGTAGATGTTATTTCACTAAAACTGCCCTCATATATTTGTTGTAACATTTTTCATCACAGAAATGAACATCTTCAATATTAATGTTTCTCAAAGGGGTAGTATTTGAATATAAAACATCCTGAGTCACCATAGATTTTAAGGAGAGAGGTATTGCTTTGGTGATCTTTTGAAACAACATTGATACTTTTCATAAACAATTTTCATACGATGTATCTATCCATTGATCTTTGCTCTGGAATTTGTCGAAAGTGCCATTTTCAAAACATGCAGTAATAATCGAAAAACCTTAGGACGGCACAGCCTCGTCTCTTCCGCCATCTAGCGGTAGTTCTGACAAGTTGCATCTGAATCAGGTGGGAAGTCAGCTGACGTCCACACAACCAGGAAGAACAACTCAACCCTTCCACCAAGTAAAACTGTATAATAACTAGTCCGATCACTACAGGATCTTTTTTTATTTTTTTTTATTTGATTCCACTTGGCTTTTAACTCATAGTATGTTTGCTGGAGACGATGAAGATGGAGATTTCTTGTTACCGTCAGGCGGGTGAGTATTATGAATGTTAGCCATCGAGCTCAGCTAGCTAGCTAGCATGTGTTTAGCCTGTTTACAAGACACAATAAAACACGATTTAGTTCATTCGAGTTCATTTGCGTCCCGAAGCACACTCGTTGGAGTCCATGTATCTGCAACACTAACTCAGTATCATTGGACACATAAGATACTATAACTTGGGGGGCCTCCAAAGTGTGGCCCCGGGGCCATTTTGGTACACAGCTTTTTTTTTTTACTGACCCTTGTAGCAAAACAACTTTTCTTCGGATTTATGAAGCTGCGTTTGAAATACAAATGTATATATTAGATTGTTATATGTTACTATCCCTGCACTGTGTGTGTGTGTGTGTGTGTGTGTGTGTGTTTTTGTATTTCCACCTTTTTATAAATATATATATAAATATATATATATAATATGCCACAACAAACACATTATATATATATATATATATATATATATATATATATATATATATATATATATATATATATATATATATATATATATATATAGGTGATAAAGTTAAATGTGTTTGTTGTGGTGTATTATTGATCATGTCAGGTGATAAAGTTAAATGTGTTTGTTGTGGTGTATTATTGATCATGTCAGGTGATAAAGTTAAATGTGTTTGTTGTGGTGTATTATTGCTCATGTCAGGTGATTAAGTTAAATGTGTTTGTTGCGGTGTATTATTGATCATGTCAGGTGATAAAGTTAAATGTGTATTATTGATCATGTCAGGTGATAAAGTTAAATGTGTATTATTGATCATGTCAGGTGATACAGTTAAATGTGTATGTTGCGGTGTATGATTGATCATGTCAGGTGATAAAGTTAAATATGTTTGTTGTAGTGTATTATTGATCATCTCAGGTGATAAAGTTAAATGTGTTTGTTGCGGTGTATTATTGATCATGTCAGGTGATAAAGTTAAATGTGTTTGTTGTGGTGTATTATTGATCATCTCAGGTGATAAAGTTAAATGTGTTTGTTGCGGTGTATTATTGATCATGTCAGGTGATAAAGTTAAATGTGTTTGTTGTGGTGTATTATTGATCATGTCAGGTGATAAAGTTAAATGTGTTTGTTGTGGTGTATTATTGATCATGTCAGATGATAAAGTTAAATGTGTTTGTTGTAGTGTATTATTGATCATCTCAGGTGATGAAGTTAAATGTGTTTGTTGTGGTGTATTATTGATCATGTCAGGTGATAAAGTTAAATGTGTTTGTTGTAGTGTATTATTGATAATCTCAGGTGTTGAAGTTAAATGTGTTTGTTGCGGTGTATTATTGATCATGTCAGGTGATAGAGTTAAATGTGTTTGTTGTAGTGTATTATTGATCATCTCAGGTGATGAAGTTAAATGTGTTTGTTGTGGTGTATTATTGATCATGTCAGGTGATAAAGTTAAATGTGTTTGTTGTGGTGTATTATTGATCATGTCAGGTGATAAAGTTAAATGTGTTTGTTGTGGTGTATTATTGATCATGTCAGGTGATAAAGTTAAATGTGTTTGTTGTGGTATATTATTGATCATGTCAGATGATAAAGTTAAATGTGTTTGTTGTAGTGTATTATTGATCATTTCAGGTGATGAAGTTAAATGTGTTTGTTGTGGTGTATTATTGATCATGTCAGGTGATAAAGTTAAATGTGTTTGTTGTAGTGTATTATTGATAATCTCAGGTGTTGAAGTTAAATGTGTTTGTTGCGGTGTATTATTGATCATGTCAGGTGATGAAGTTAAATGTGTTTGTTGTGGTGTATTATTGATCATGTCAGGTGATAAAGTTAAATGTGTTTGTTGTGGTGTATTAATGATCATGTCAGGTGATAAAGTTAAATGTGTTTGTTGTGGTGTATTATTGATCATGTCAGGTGATAAAGTTAAATGTGTTTGTTGCGGTGTATTATTGATCATGTCCGGTGATAAAGTTAAATGTATTTGTTGTGGTGTATTATTGATCATATCAGGTGATAAAGTTAAATGTGTTTGTTGGGGTGTATTATTGATCATGTCAGGTGATCATGTCAGGCTCCAGCGCCCCCCGCGACCCCAAAAGGGAATAAGCGGTAGAAAATGGATGGATGTTTGTTGTGGTGTATTATTGATCATGTCAGGTGATAAAGTTAAATGTGTATTATTGATCATGTCAGATGATACAGTTAAATGTGTATGTTGCGGTGTATGATTAATCATGTCAGGTGATAGAGTTAAATGTGTTTGTTGTGGTGTATTATTGATCATGTCAGGTGATAAAGTTAAATATGTTTGTTGTAGTGTATTATTGATCATCTCAGGTGATAAAGTTAAATGTGTTTGTTGCGGTGTATTATTGATCATGTCAGGTGATAAAGTTAAATGTGTTTGTTGTGGTGTATTATTGATCATGTCAGGTGATAAAGTTAAATGTGTTTGTTGTGGTATATTATTGATCATGTCAGATGATAAAGTTAAATGTGTTTGTTGTAGTGTATTATTGATCATCTCAGGTGATGAAGTTAAATGTGTTTGTTGTGGTGTATTATTGATCATGTCAGGTGATAAAGTTAAATGTGTTTGTTGCGGTGTATTATTGATCATGTCAGGTGATAAAGTTAAATGTGTTTGTTGTGGTGTATTATTGATCATGTCAGGTGATAAAGTTAAATGTGTTTGTTGTGGTATATTATTGATCATGTCAGATGATTAAGTTAAATGTGTTTGTTGTAGTGTATTATTGATCATCTCAGGTGATGAAGTTAAATGTGTTTGTTGTGGTGTATTATTGATCATGTCAGGTGATAAAGTTAAATGTGTTTGTTGTAGTGTATTATTGATAATCTCAGGTGTTGAAGTTAAATGTGTTTGTTGCGGTGTATTATTGATTATGTCAGGTGATAGAGTTAAATGTGTTTGTTGTAGTGTATTATTGATCATCTCAGGTGATGAAGTTAAATGTGTTTGTTGTGGTGTATTATTGATCATGTCAGGTGATAAAGTTAAATGTGTTTGTTGTGGTGTATTATTGATCATGTCAGGTGATACAGTTAAATGTGTTTGTTGTGGTGTATTATTGATCATGTCAGGTGATAAAGTTAAATGTGTTTGTTGCGGTGTATTATTGATCATGTCCGGTGATAAAGTTAAATGTATTTGTTGTGGTGTATTATTGATCATATCAGGTGATAAAGTTAAATGTGTTTGTTGGGGTGTATTATTGATCATATCAGGTGATAAAGTTAAATGTGTTTGTTGGGGTGTATTATTGATCATGTCAGGTGATCATGTCAGGCTCCAGCGACCCCAAAAGGGAATAAGCGGTAGAAAATGGATGGATGTTTGTTGTGGTGTATTATTGATCATGTCAGGTGATAAAGTTAAATGTGTTTGTTGTAGTGTATTATTGATCATGTCAGGTGATAAAGCTAAATGTGTTTTTTGTGGTGTATTATTGATCATGTCAGGTGATAAAGTTACATGTGTTTGTTGTAGTGCCAAGCTGGCCTCCTTGTTTGGCCTGGACCAAGACCAGGACCAAGACCAAGGGAAGGAGTCCTTCCAGTACACGGCACCCAAACAGTATTATTGATCATGTCAGATGATTAAGTTAAATGTGTTTGTTGTAGTGTATTATTGATCATCTCAGGTGATGAAGTTAAATGTGTTTGTTGTGGTGTATTATTGATCATGTCAGGTGATAAAGTTAAATGTGTTTGTTGTAGTGTATTATTGATAATCTCAGGTGTTGAAGTTAAATGTGTTTGTTGCGGTGTATTATTGATTATGTCAGGTGATAGAGTTAAATGTGTTTGTTGTAGTGTATTATTGATCATCTCAGGTGATGAAGTTAAATGTGTTTGTTGTGGTGTATTATTGATCATGTCAGGTGATAAAGTTAAATGTGTTTGTTGTGGTGTATTATTGATCATGTCAGGTGATAAAGTTAAATGTGTTTGTTGTGGTGTATTATTGATCATGTCAGGTGATAAAGTTAAATGTGTTTGTTGCGGTGTATTATTGATCATGTCCGGTGATAAAGTTAAATGTATTTGTTGTGGTGTATTATTGATCATATCAGGTGATAAAGTTAAATGTGTTTGTTGGGGTGTATTATTGATCATATCAGGTGATAAAGTTAAATGTGTTTGTTGGGGTGTATTATTGATCATGTCAGGTGATCATGTCAGGCTCCAGCGACCCCAAAAGGGAATAAGCGGTAGAAAATGGATGGATGTTTGTTGTGGTGTATTATTGATCATGTCAGGTGATGAAGTTAAATGTGTTTGTTGTAGTGTATTATTGATCATGTCAGGTGATAAAGCTAAATGTGTTTTTTGTGGTGTATTATTGATCATGTCAGGTGATAAAGTTACATGTGTTTGTTGTAGTGCCAAGCTGGCCTCCTTGTTTGGCCTGGACCAAGACCAGGACCAAGACCAAGGGAAGGAGTCCTTCCAGTACACGGCACCCAAACAGCCCAGGAAGAGCTCCCATGCAGGTGAGAGCAGGTGTTGCTGCTGAGCACACCTGCAAGTCCACCTGCTCGCTGAAGCTTTCATCTTGTTCCACAGCGTCCGCCCTCCAGACAGCCGCCTCATTCTCACCTGGAGTCTCACCTGGAGTCTCACCTGGAGTCCCCGCAGTCTTATTGGCCACGGCGGTCCAGGCCTTTCGATAGTGAGTAGCTGGACTTCACCCTTTGTCCGCTCACACCAACCTGAAATGTCCTCCTGCAGCATCAATGGACAATATGTGAAGCAGGGCAAGCTGGGGGCCGCCGTCTTGGGCCAGCATGCAACCAAGGAGGTGGGAATACTAATATTGATTTATTGATAATAATACTAATATTGATTTATTGATATGAATAATAATAATACAAATATTGATTTATTGATATGAATAAGAATACTAATATTTATTTATTGGTAATAATAAGAATACTAATATTGATTTATTGATATGAAATAAGAATACTAATATTGATTTAATGATAATAATAGGAATACTAGTATTGATTAATTGATATGAATAGGAATACTAATATTAAGGTATTGATAATAATAGTAATAATACTAATATTGATTTATTGATAATAGGAATACTAATATTGATTTATCGATATATAATAGGAATATTAAGATTGATTAATTGATGATAATATAAAGAATACTAATATTGATTAATTGATATTAGGAATACTAATATTGATTTATTGATATGAATAGGAATAATAATATTGGTTTATTTGTATTAATAATAAGAATACTAATATTGATTTATTGATATGAATAAGAATACTAATATTGATTTATTTATATTAATAGGAATATTAATATTGCTTTATTGTTAATAATAGGAATATTAATATTGATTTATTGATATAAATAGGGATGATTATATTGATTTATTGATTGTTATGATAATAATAATACTAATATTGATTTATTGATAATAGGAATACTAATATTGATTTATCGATATAATAGGAATATTAAGAATGATTTATTGATAATGATATAAATAATACTAATATTGATTAATTGATATTAGGAATACTAATGTTGATTTATTGATATGAATAGGAATAATAATATTGGTGTATTGGTATTAATAATAAGAATACTAATATTGGTTTATTGATATGAATAAGAATACTAATATTGATGTATTTATATTAATAGGAATATTAATATTGCTTTATTGTTAATAATAGGAATATTAATATTGATTTATTGATATAAATAGGGATAATAATATTGATGTATTGATATTAATAGGATTATAATATTGTTTTATTGTTAATATAAAGAATACTAGTATTGATTAATTGATATTAGGAATGCTAATATTGATTTATTGATATTAATAGGAATACTAATATTGGTTTATTTATAATAATTATAATACTAATATTTATTTATTGATATTAATAGGAATACTAATATTGATATATTGATATTAATAAGAATACTAATATTGATTAATTTATATTAATATGAATACTAATTGATTTATTGATATTAATAGGAATGCTAATATTGATTTATTGATAATAATAATACAAATATTTATTTATGATATTAATAAGAATACTAATATTGATATGTTGATATTAACAAGAATACTACTATTGATATGTTGATATTAATAATAATATTGATATTAATAAGACTATTAATATTGATATATTGATGATATTAATAAGAATACTAGTATTAATATATTGATATAATAAGAATACTAATGTTCACGTATTGATATGAATAGGAATACTATGATTGATATATTGATATTAATAAGAATACTACTATTGACATATTCATACTGATATTAATGATACTAATATTGATATATTTATATTTATACTGATATTAATGATACTTATATTGATATTGATACTGATATTAAAAGGCAATGCTAATATTGATATTGATAATGATAATATTGATATTGATACTGATAATAATACTAATGTTGATATAATCATATTGATACTGATATTAGTAATACAAATATTGATGCTGATATTAATAATACTAATGTTGATGTAATGATATTGATACTGATATTAGTAATATAAATATTGATATAGCTACTGATATTAATAATACTAATGTTGATATAATGATATTGATACTGATATTAATAAGCATACTGATATTGATACTGATATTAATAATACTAATACTGACAATGATATTGATGCTGATATAAAAATACTATTATTGACATCATGATATTGAAAGTGATATTAATAATACTAATATTGATATAGTTGATAGTGATAATAAGAATCTTATTGTAACGTTGCCTCTCTTTGTGTGACCAGTACAAGCTGCTTCTATACGTCAGCCAGCAGAAACAAGTTGCTGCTGCCAAGATCCACGTTGGCTTCGTCTTCACGGTGAGACCTTCAAATTGTAGTCCGCACATCTGACAGTGCATTTAAGATGGAGCAAACTGACAACACAGCGGTCAACCATTCATCCCTAACTCCATATCCTGTTGTTTCCATGATTACTGTCATGAGTGTAACTACCAACATTCATCCATCCCCAGAAGAAGGTCAAACAAGTTGCATAGAAGCTACAAAACCCAAAACCAGTGAAGTTGTCACGTTGTGTAAATGGTAAATCAAAACAGAATACAATGATTTGAAAAATTATTTTAAACTTATATTCAATTGAATAGACTGCAAAGACAAGATACTTAACGTTCGAAGTGGTAAACTTTATTTTTTGCAAATATTAGCTCATTTGGAATTTGATGCCTGCAACATGTTTCAAAAAAGCTGGCACGAGTGGCAAAAAAGAATGAGAGGAATGAAGATGAGGAATGCTCATCAAACTTATTTGGAACATCCTACAGGTGAAAAGGCTAATTGGGAACAGGTGGGTGCCATGATTGGGTATAAAAGCAGCTTCCATGAAATGCTCAATCATTCACAAACAAGGATGGGGCGAGGGTCACCACTTTGTCAACAAATGCTTGAGCAAATTGTCCAACAGTTTAAGAACAACATTTCTCAACAAGCTATTGCAAGGAATTTAGGGATTTCACCATCACGGTCCATAATATCATCAAAGGTTTCAGAGAATCTGGAGAAATCACTGCACGTAAGCGGCAATGCCCTTGACCTTCGATCCCTCACTGCATCAACAAGCGACATCAGTGTGTAAAGGATATTGCCACATGGGCTCAGGAACACTTCAGAAAACCACTGTCAGTAACTACAGTGTGTGGCTACATCTGTAAGTGCAAGTTAAAACTCTATTATGCAAAGTCAGAAACGCTTCGCTGGGTGCTCATCTAAGATGGACTGATGCAAAGTGGAAAAGTGTTCTGTGGTCTGATGAGTCCACATTTCAAATTGTTTTTTGAAACTGTGGACGTCGTGTCCTCCGGGCCAAAGAGCAAAATAACCATCTGGACTGTTCTAGACGCAAAGTTCAAAAACCAGCATCTGTGATGGTATGGGGGTATATTAGTGCCCACAGCATGGGTAACTTATACATCTGTGAAGCCATCATTAATGCTGAAATGTACATACAGGTTTTGGAGCAACATTTGTTGCCATCCAAGCAACGTTATCATGGACGCCCCTGCTTATTTCAGCAAGACAATGCCAAGCCACATTCTGCACGTGTTACAATAGAGTGGCTTCGTAGTAAAAGAGTGCGGGTACTAGACTGGCCTGCCTGTAGTCCAAACCTGTCTCCCATTGAAAATATGTGGCGCATTATGAAGCCTAAAATACCACAACGGAGACCCCAGACTGTTGAACAATTTAAGCTGTACATCAAGCAAGAATGGGAAATAATTCCACTTCAAAAATGTGTCTCCTCAGTTCCCAAACGTTTACTGAGTGTTGTTAAAAGGAAATGCCATGTAACACAGTGGTAAAAATGCCCCTGTGCCAACTTTTTTGCAATGTGTTGTTTCCATTACGGTAATTCTAAGTTAATTATTATTTGCAAAAAAAATGAAGTTTACCAGTTGGAACATTAAATATCTTGTCTTTGCAGTCTATTCAATTGAATATAAGTTGAAAAGGATTTGCATTGTACTCTGTTTTTATTTACCATTTACACAACGTGCCAACTTCACCGGTTTTGGGATTTGTAAAAGGAAAATAGAAGGCAGAAACATGTCAATAGAAGTTGATTAGAGTTGAAAACAAGGTAAAATAGAGTGGGAAAATGTAAATCCATTGTAAATGTAGTAAAGATGTAGTGGAAGATCCACTCATCGATCTTGTACTATTGACTCGGGATGGAACTTTAGCCTGCAACGTGTGATTGATATCATCAGGGACCCCTCAACTCCTTTTCAAGGAGTTAAAACTACTTTGTTATTGAGCAAGACTCGGACATTCAAGTAGTTGTACTCATTTCTTCCTGATTGTATTTTAATGTGTGTTGGATCCATTCGAATGTGTATTTAAAGGCGCAGACTTCTGATCTACGTGACAACGACTAGGAGCTCACACATCTTATGATCACTTTTCCACTGCAGGTGCAGTCCAACAACTACTGCACGTTTTATGACGACCAGCGGCAGAACTGGTCCCTGATGTTTGAGTCGGAGGAATCTTCTTCAGACTTCTGTCGAGAGGTACGTCACACACCAAGTCTGAAATGCATCTTATATTGTTATTTTCTTGGTCTTTTACTCGTCTTATTTACACGGCAGCACATCCTTTTAGAGGGGCTCAGTTTGAGTCCAGGAAAAAAAACCTCAAGCAATATAAGCACACATGAGCACATATTACGATTAAAAAAAAACTTGAGACATGCAACAGGCATACTTTGAAACATATGTAAAAATAAAATGTAAATAATACATTAATAGGTGAATAAAAATGCAAGATTGAGAGAATAATAGTAATATTAATAATTAAGATAGAAAACAACACAATAAAATAATAATAAATAGATGATCAGTAAAAAGAGAAAAAAGCTACATGTTGTAAAAGACACAAAATGTACTTGTATTCAGTCAGGATATATATATATATATATATATATATATATATATATATATATATATATATATATATATATATATATATATATACAGTCGCGATCAAAAGTTTACATACACTTGTAAACTGTTGTCTTGAGTTTCCAATAATTTATACAACTTTTATTTATTTGTGATAGAGTGATTGGAGCACATACTTGTTGGTCACAAAAAACATTCATGAAGTTTGGTTCTTTTATGAATTTATTATGGGTCTACTGAAAATATGGGCAAATCTGCTGGGTCAAAAGTATACATACAGCAATGTTAATATTTGGTTACATGTCCCTTGGCAAGTTTCACTGCAATAAGGCGCTTTTGGTAGCCATCCACAAGCTTCTGGCAAGCTTCTGGTTGAAGTTTTGACCACTCCTATTGACAAAATTGGTGCAGTTAAGCTACATTTGTTGGTTTTCTGACATGAACTTGTTTCTTCAGCATTGTCCACATGTTTAAGTCAGGACTTTGGGAAGGCCATTCTAAAACCTTAATTCTAGCCTGATTTAGCCATTCCTTTACCACTTTTGACCTGTGTTTGGGGTCATTGTCCTGACCGCAGGACAATGACCAGAAAGTCTTATCTTTGGCCATGTGATGTCAGATGAAACAAAAATTGAGCTGTTTGGCTACAGTACCCAGCAATATGTTTGGAGGAGAAAAAGTGAGGGCTTTAATCCCAGGAACACCATGCCTAGCGTCAAGCATGGTGGTGGTAGTATTATGCTCTCGGCCTGTTTTGCTGCCAATGGAACTGGTGCATTACAGAGAGTAAATGGGACAATGAAAAAGGAGGATTACCTCCAAATTCTTCAGGACAACCTAAAATCATCAGCCCGGAGGTTGGGTCTTGGGCGCAGTTATGGTAAATGGGTTATACTTGTATAGTGCTTTTCTACCTTCAAGGTACTCAGTGCGCTTTGACACTATTTCCACATTCACCCATTCACACACTGATGGCGGGAGCTGCCATGCAAGGCGCTAACCACAACCCATCAGGAGCAAGGTTGAAGTGTCTTGCTCAAGGACACAACGGACGTGACTAGGTTGGGAGAAGCTGGGGATCGAACCAGGAACCCTCTGGTTGCTGGCACGGGCACTCTCCCAGTTGGGTGTTCCAACAGGACAATGACCCCAAATACACGTCATAACTGGTAAAAGAATAGCTAAATCAGGCTAGAATTAAGGTTTTAGAATGGCCTTCCCAAAGTCCTGACTTAAACGTGTGGACAATGCTGAATTTTGTGGTCAAAAATTCAACCGGAATCTTGCCAGAAGCTTGTGGATGGCTACCAAAAGCGCCTTATTGCAGAGAAACTTGCCAAGGGACATGTAACCAAATATTAACATTGCTGTATGTATACTTTTGACCCAGCAGATTTGGTCACATTTTCAGTAGACCCATAATAAATTCATAAAAGAACCAAACTTCATGAATGTTTTTTGTGACCAACAAGTATGTACTCCAATCACTCCATCACAAAAAAATAAGCGTTGTAGAAATTATTGGAAACTCAAGACAGCCATGACATTATGTTCTTTACAAGTGTATGTAACATACTTTTTAGCGGGAGCTTGTTACTTGCAGCGAAAGAGTGTCATCTCCCCTGCTGGGCTTCATGTTATACATGCCGCAATAACTTGCTTGTGCATTCAAATTAAGGTTGTCACTTGTTCCTTGACCATATTATTACTTTCCTGCCAACAAACTTCTTGCTCTTCTTAGCGGAATAATGTTGCTTCTTGTTGTGTGCCTCTCTGTTCAGGAAACCAGGGGGAGGGGGAACTCTTTGGATACTTTTAGGGGCAAAAAGTACGTCCGAGCAAGAGAGAAAACTCACATCTTTTATTTGTTTAAAGTAGCAGTAGAGTGTAAAAACAATTTGACTTGAAATGCTTAAATGTGTTTCATTGTATCCATTATCCGCAAAGTATATGAAAATACTGTCTAAGTATCACAAAATGCCATAAAATGCCATTTTGAATATTCCGCATTGAACACCTTCAGTAATTTCCGTAGATTCTATGTCAGTGTAGTAACACTTCTGCACTCTGACCATATTATTAGAGCAGTCATACTGGAAATATGCAAACATTGTAAAAGGATGTGCTATTCATCATTCCCAATCCTTATATAAGACAAGAACACATATGTTTTTCTTTTTTATGCATTCTAAATGGTAAATAAATACTTAACAATTGAGTCAACAGATGGAAGGTCCTCTCGTTATACTCTCTAAAAACATCCAGAAAGTGCCAACAATACTCCATTTACATGTCGTGACCTGAAAATAAACCAAATATGAGTGATATTGTTATTATAAGCGCTAACCTGTACTGACTATTTTAGCGGCACATTGATAGCAGTGAGCTAATGCTAGCTTACGCTGCTATTGTTGACACACTGAGCCGGCGGCTGCTTCTGCTTGGTGTCAAACTTGCTAAAAGTCAATTATAGATTATAATTCATGCATGTTTCACCTGCTAGTAGACAAATGTGACCATGGACCGACAGGCTGGTTCACTTTCACATTCCCCGAGATGGCCAAAAAGACGCTAGTTGCAGCAACTTTTTTTAACCCTTCGTGAGGATTGTGATTAATTCTTCATCTAAACGGAATTATGCGAGCGTCCCGTCAGTAGACATCCCAGCGAGAGTGAAAATATTACAGTAAGTGTTTCTTTTATTATGGCTAGTTTGTATGTTTAGCACCTAGCAATGATGCTAATGCTATAGTGTCACAATAAAGCTACAGCTGTTTAGCACTCGGCTTCTAAAACTTATTGCTCATCCTCTTTGTGTTCGGGCTCAAAATATAAGGTTCTGGATCGTAATTTTTCCCTGAGTAATCGTTGTTGTCTCTCACAAAGTCTGCTTGATTAGCATTGTTGTTGATGGGGAAGGGATCTGTGGTTCCTCCTCTACATCTCTGTGAGATTGATTATATTGATCATATCTATTTACTCGCAAACTATGGACGTCTTTTGGTGTCATAAATCATATATATATATATATATATATATATATATATATATATATATATATACATATATATATATATATATATATATATATATATATATGATAATAGTTCAATATAGAGGCAACTTGTTTTGTCACTCTACTGATATTTTGATCATTAGCGACCAAAAAATAGAATGAATCGATGGATAAAATCGAATAGAATCGAATCGATCGACAGAATCGATACATTGCGCAGGTCTAGCTGTCACTATGACGGATGTCCTTGTCTTTCCTGTATTAGGTGTGTTTGGCGAAGGCAAACAGCTGCAACAGTTTAGACGGCGTCGTGTCTCAGGACCTGAGACTTGGGGAAGGCCAAGCAGTGGAACACGGAGACTCTGTGGAGGTGTCCTACAGAGAATGGATCCTGCAAAACCACACCATTGGACAGGTTACATGTCATTCCATTAGACGTACAGTATGCCTCCAAAGAAGGTCATTATTTGTAATTAGGCCTGTCAAACCATTAATCGCATTGTCTGTACTTTTGTAATTAATCACGATTAATCACATTTAGATAGAAGTTTTTTTCTGTACCTTAGTTTTTTAATACTATCAACATGGAATATTTGTTTTTTGTGGATTTTGAGCTGTGAGTACCACAAAATAGTTTACACCACGGGTCTCGGACTCAATTGACCTGGGGGGCGGCTAGTAGCCGAGTCGGGGTGAGGCTGGTCAGAGACACTTCCGCTTGCTTACAGGAAGTTGCTCTTTGTGGTGTCCAATGTTGTACCGATCTATAGGACTTGGGACAAACACCAATTAACAAACGACACACCTGTTTCTTAGCTGCCACAATTTTCTAAAATCACTGAAAAGCTATTTATTAACATATTAGACAAATTAATAAACAAAAGTGGAACACTTGCGGAGAACCGATACAGATACAGAGTCAACATTGATGCAGTTTATGGAAATAACAGAGAAATAACCAACACAATAGATGTTAAACAATGTGCAGCTGCAGTGTTTATGGATCAAACTAAAGCATTTGACACAATTAATCATAACATCTTAACTAATAATATAGAATAATTTCAAATTTGGTAATTTCCCAACTATTATTCTACAACACAAATACAGCGTTGAAACAACATGCTTTTTGACAACGTTTATTCAATGTTGGGTTGTGATGTTGATTTGACCATTGAAATTTGGTCATTTCCCAAACAATATTCTACAACACAAATACAACGTTGAAACAACATGCATTTTAACGTTTAGTCAATGTCAGGTTGTGACGTTGATTTGACCATTGAAATTTGGTAATTTCCCAACCAATATTCTGCAACACAAATACAACGTTGAAACAACATACTTTTTGACAATGTTTAATCAATGTCAGGTTGTGACAATTTGGCATTGAATTTTGGTAATTTCCCAACCAATATTCTACAACACAAATACAACGTTGAAACAACATGCTTTTTGACAACGTTTATTCAATGTTGGGTTGTGACGTTGATTTGATCATTCATATTTGGTAATTTCACCAATATTACAACTCAAATACAACGTTGAAAAAACATGCATTTTAACAACGTTTATTCAATGTCAGGTTGTGACGTTGATTTGACATTGAAATGTGGTCATATCCCAACCAATATTCTACAACAGAAATACAACGTTGAAACGACATGCTTTTTTATGACGTTTATTCAAGGTCAGGTTGTGACGTTGAATTGACCATTGAAATTTGGTCATTTTTCAACCAATATTCTACAACACAAATACAACGTTGAAACAACATGCTTTTTAGTAACGTTAAATCAATGTCAGGTTCTGACATTGATTTGACTATTGAAATTTGATAATTTCCCAACCAATATTCTACAACACAAATACAATGTTGAAACAACATGCTTTTTGACAACGTTTAATCAATGTCGACTTATGACGTTAATTTGACCATTGAAATTTGGTAATTTCCCAACCAATATTCTACAACACAAATACAGCGTTGAAACAACATGCATTTTAACGTTTATTCAATGTCAGGTTGTGACGTTGATTTGACCATTGAAATTTGGTAATTTCTCAACCAATATTCTGCAACACAAATACAACGTTGAAACAACATACTTTTTGACAATGTTTAATCAATGTCAGGTTGTGACAATTTGACATTGAATTTTGGTAATTTCCCAACCAATATTCTACAACACAAATACAACGTTGAAACAACATGCTTTTTGACAACGTTTATTCAATGTTGGGTTGTGACGTTGATTTGATCATTCAAATTTGGTAATTTCATCAATATTACAACTCAAATACAACGTTGAAAAAACATGCATTTTAACAACATTTATTCAATGTCAGGTTGTGACGTTGATTTGACATTGAAATTTGGTCATATCCCAACCAATATTCTACAACAGAAATACAACGTTGAAACGACATGCTTTTTTATGACGTTTATTCAAGGTCAGGTTGTGACGTTGAATTGACCATTGCAATTTGGTCATTTTTCAACCAATATTCTACAACACAAATACAACATTGAAACAACATGCTTTTTAATAACCTTTAATCAATGTCAGGTTCTGATGTTGATTTGACTATTGAAATTTGATAATTTCCCAACCAATATTCCACAACACAAATACAATGTTGAAACAACATGCTTTTTGACAACGTTTAATCAATGTCGACTTGTGACGTTAATTTGACCATTGAAATTTGGTCATTTCCCAACCAATATTCTACAACACAAATACAGCATTGAAACAACATGCTTTTTGACAACGTTTATTCAATGTTTGGTTGTGACGTTGATTTGACCATTGAAATTTGGTCATCTTTCAACCAATATTTTACAACACAAATACAACATTGAAACAACATGCTTTTTAATAACCTTTAATCAATGTCAGGTTCTGATGTTGATTTGACTATTGAAATTTGATAATTTCCCAACCAATATTCTACAACACAAATACAGCGTTGAAACAACATACTTTTTGACAATGTTTATTCAATGTCAGGTTGTGACGTTGATTTGACTGTTGAAATTTGGTCATCTCCCAACCGATATTCTACAACACAAATACAGCATTGAAACAACATGCTTTTTGACAACGTTTATTCAATGTTTGGTTGTGACGTTGATTTGACCATTGAAATTTGGTCATCTTTCAACCAATATTTTACAACACAAATAGAACGTTGAAACAACATACTTTTTGACAATGTTTAATCATTGTCAGGTTGTGATGTTTTGACATAGAATTTTGGTCATTTCCCAACCAATATTCTACAACACAAATACAACGTTGAAACAACATGCTTTTTGACTCCGTTCATTCAATGTCAGATTGTGACGTTGATTTGACCATTGAAATGTGGTCATTTCCCAACCAGCAACGTGGATCTAACGTTGGACATCAACGTTATCTCATTTTACAAATACAACTATTTTGCAACGTTGTTTGGAAGTCCGTTTTTAAGGACATGTACTTTCAATCAACGTTGTATCAATGTCTTGTGCCTGCTGGGTTGTTGCTTGACAGTACCGTATTTACAATGTATAAAAATGACAATTGACTAATTTAGAGTTACATTACCTTTTATACCTGCTGTATCAAATTTGATGCACACGTTGTCAAATCAGTTTTGTTATAAAATATATTATGAAATAATCTCACATACCAACAGAATAACTGTTCATACTGATGTGTCAGTAAAAAAATACTTTTCCTTTTTTATCCCTTTCAAATTTGGCAAAGTTTAATTTAAAAAATCTCTTGTTTCTTCTTTGTGGCAATCTTGACTCGGCTCGTGGCCGTCAAAATTTGCGTTAGCTTGTTAGCGCGTAAACCTTGACAGCCCTATTCTTAACGTCTTATAAGGGCCAGGACAAATCCCTAGCGCAGGTGGGAGTGCACAGAAAGCACAGGACCGGTTGGCAAAGCTAACATGCAAGCGTCCACGCCAAAGTCGTACTAAAAAATAAAAGCGTGGGACTGGAAGTAAGCTCTGAACATGGGATAACACAAGACCAAACGGTCAAGCAGGGCGTGACATGCGGAGGAGCGGTTGCAATACGGTCAGCGCGGCTACGCTGCATGTTAGCACGACTCCCTCGCATGTGTGCAGTGCAGAGGAGCGATCACATGACCGTGTGACCACAGATGTACACTAGGAGAAACACTGACATCCTTTCCTTTTTAGATGGTTGACTCCAATCAAGACAGCCAAAAGTTGTTACGGCTGAAAATTGGAGCTGGAAAAGTAATTCAGGTAAGATAAAAGTATTTATTTTGAACAATAACTTTGGAGATATATCATGATATTCAACTTGATGTTGTTGTTTTGTCTAGTGTTGCATGTATTATTCAACTGAAGCTGATCTGATGTGAACAACGGTTGTCCCGATCCGATATTATTTAATATCCCCTATGTGATACGTGCTTGCATGTAAAATGTGTGATATCATGTGCGACAGAAGCGGTCCTGCAGCTTGTTTACTTGTGTGTGAAATCATGTGCGATACAAGCAGTCCTGCAGCGTGTTTACTTGGGTGTGATATGATGTGCAATACACGCATTCATGCAGTGTTTACTTGTGTGTGATATCATGTGCAATACACGCATTCCTGCATAGTGTTTACTTGTGTGTGATATCATGTGCGATACAAGCAGTCCTGCAGCTTGTTTACTTGTGTGTGATATCATGTGCGATACAAGCAGTCCTGCAGCATGTTTACTTGTGTGTGATATCATGTGCGATACAAGCGATCCTGCAGCTTGTTTATTTGTGTGTGATATCATGTGCGATACAAGCAGTCCTGCAGAATGTTTACTTGTGTGTGATATCATGTGCAATACAAGCAGTCCTGCAGCTTGTTTACTTGTGTGTGTGATATCATGTGCGACACAAGCAGTCCTGCAGCGTGTTTATTGGTGTGTGATATCATGTGCGATACAAGCAGTCCTGCAGCGTGTTTATTGGTGTGTGATATCATGTGCGATACAATCAATCTTGCAGAGGGTAAACTTGTTTGTGATATCATGTGCGATATAAGCAGTCCTGCAGCATGTTTACTTGTGTGTGATATCATGTGCAACACACACATTCCTGCAGTGTTTACAAACCCCGTTTCCATATGAGTTGGGAAATTGTGTTAGATGTAAATATAAACGGAAAACAATAATTTGCAAACCATTTTCAACCCATATTCAGTTGAATATGCTACAAAGACAACATATTTGATGTTCAAACTGATAAACATTTTTTTTTTTGCAAATAATAATTCACTTTAGAATTTGATGCCAGCAACACGTGACAACGAAGTTGGGAAAGGTGGCAATAAATACTGATAAAGTTGAGGAATGCTCATCAAACACTTATTTGAAACATCCCACAGGTGAACAGGCAAATTTGGAACAGGTGGGTGCCATGATTGGGTATAAAAGCAGCTTACATGAAATGCTCAGTCATTCACAAAAAAGGATGGGGCGAGGGTCACCACTTTGTCAACAAATGCATGAGCAAATTGTTGAACAGTTTAAGAAAAATCTTTCTCAACCAGCTATTGCAAGGAATTTAGGGATTTCACCATCTACGGTCCGTAAAATCATCAAAGGGTTCAGAGAATCTGGAGAAATCACTGCACGTAAGCAGCTAAGCCCCTGACCTTCGATCCCTCAGGCTGTACTGCATCAACAAGCGACATCAGTGTGTAAAGGATATCACCATATGGGCTCAGAAACACTTCAGAAACCCACTGTCAGCAACTACAGTTGGTCGCTACATCTGTAGGTGCAAGTTAAAACTCTCCTATGCAAGGCGAAAACCGTTTGTCAACAACACCCAGAAACGCCGTCGGCTTCGCTGGGCCTGAGCTCATCTAAGATGGACTGATACAAAGTGGAAAAGTGTTCTGTGGTCTGACGAGTCCACATTTCAAATTGTTTTTGGAAACTGTGGACGTCGTGTCCTCCGGACCAAAGAGGAAAAGAACCATCCGGATTGTTATAGGCGCATAGTTGAAAAGCCAGCATCTGGAATGGTTTGGGGGTGTATTAGTGCCCAAGACATGGGTAACTTACACATCTGTGAAGGCGCTATTAATGCTGAAAGATACATACAGTTTTTGGAGCAACGTATAATGCCATCCAAGCAACGTTACCATGGACGCCCCTGCTTATTTCAGCAAGACAATGCCAAGCCACGTGTTACATCAACGTGGCTTCCTAGTAAAAGAGTGAGGGTACTAGACTGGCCTGCCTGTAGTCCAGACCTGTCTCCCATTGAAAATGTGTGGCGCATTATGAAGCCTAAAATACCACAACGGAGACCCCCGGACTGTTGAACAACTTAAGCTGTACATCAAGCAAGAATGGAAAATAATTCCACCTGAGAAGCTTAAAAAATGTGTCTCCTCAGTTCCCAAACGTTTACTGAGGGTTGTTAAAAGGAAAGGCCATGTAACACAGTGGTGAACATGCCCTTTCCCAACTACTTTGGCACATGTTGCAGCCATGAAATTCTAAGTTAATTATTATTTGCAAAAAAAATAATAAAGTTTATGAGTTTGAACATCAAATATCTTGTCTTTGTAGTGCATTCAATTGAATATGGGTTGAAAATTTATATTTACATCTAACACAATTTCCCAACTCATATGGAAACGGGGTTTGTACTTGTGTGTGATATCATGTGCAATACACGCATTCCTGCATAGTGTTTACTTGTGTGTGATATCATGTGCGATACAAGCGGTCCTGCCGCGTGTTTTCTTGTGTTTGATATCATGTGCGATACAAGCAGAGTGTTTACCTGTACAAAGTTGGACAGACAGTTAACTTCTTAAATGTCCTCCAATAAACACACAATTCTTTCTATTTTACTAAAGTCATTTACAAAAGGTAAACAAGGTAGTCTATAGGCTACTAGGAGCTAGCAGCTACACAACAGCTAAGCACACAAAAGCATATAGGTAACAATCATTCAACAATAAAACAGCACATTTGTCAATATAAACAAGTATTAATTATAGTTGCATATTACTTACACATACAAAAATCTCCAAGGCATATTAGAAAGCAGTGTTGGGTTAGTTACTGAAAACCAGTAACTAGTTACAGTTACTATTTATTTTATTTCAAAAGTAACTCAGTTACTAACTCAGTTACTTATACCAAAAAGTAATGCGTAACTTTTTTTTTTTTCTTTTTTTTTTTTTTTTTAGAAGCTCCCATTAATGCTCTTTTAGCCTTCATTTCAGTACTGTTATTGCACTGGCGAATAATACAATCTGTTGATCAACTTGACATGCATTTGCATCACTGAACTCTGCTAAGTAATGTGTTCTACATACAACACACAAAGACAAAGATATGTTTCAAAGGGCCAATTTATTTCAGGCCAGAACAAATTGACAAAACTATTTTAAATAGCTGCAACATAACATACATAAGTAACAAACAGCATAATAACAGCATAGCTGTAAAGCAAGAAAGGCACACACTACATACTAGAGATGCGCGGATAGGCAATTATTTCATCCGCAACCGCATCACAGAAGTCGTCAACCATCCGCCATCCACCCGATCTAACATTTAATCAAACCGCATCCGCCCGCACCCGCCCGTTGTTATATATCTAATATAGACGATGCAAGGCATTAGTGAGGTTATAAAGCTTTTGCCTGTTAAAGAAAGGAGACTGATCCAATGCAGCAGAGACATTCGCGTGCCACGCTGTCACGGCCCAGACGCACACCAGTTCGCAATCATCTGGGAGCCGCGCTGAGCGCACCTCCAGGCGCGTGGAGGTGCGATGTCCCTTGCACCCGCGGCGGCTCCCCCCGGGCTCGCGCCCGAGGCTTCAGCGCGCACCGCGGCGGCCATCCTACTCGTCGCGGCAGGTAAGCTGCGCGGGCGGAGCGCGCGGAGTGACCCCTGTTACGCGCCCCCGGCAACGGGGGTGGCTGGCAGGTAAGCTGCGCGTGCGAAGCGCGCGGAGTGACCCCTGTTACGAGCCCCCGGCCACGGGGGTGGCGGGCAGGTAAGCTGCTTACCTGCTGCGCGTGACGCCGGCCGCGGCGAAGGCGGACGAGGTGGGGTGTCGGTGCGGTGACCCTGGACGTGCGTCGGGCCCTTCTCGCGGATCACCTCAGCTACGGCTCCCGGTGGGGCCCTCTCGGGGGAAGGGGCCTCGGTCCCGGACCCCGGCGAGGCTTCCCTTCTCCGCTCCGTAAAAGTCTCCATCTCTTTTTTTTTTTCTTCTTCTGTTGTGGCATATGCTGCAGGTGCCTGCTCGTTTTTCGTATGTGGGTAACAACATTTAACTATGTATATATATTTCCGAATTGGTTTAACTGCAACCCGCCTGAATCTATTTAAAATCTTTTTTTTTTTTATTTCAACCGCCCGACCCGACCCGCGGATAAAATCTAATTTTTTTTTATTTCAACCGCCCGAACCGCGGATAATCCGCGGACTCCGCGGTTGTGTCCGCAAACCGCGCATCTCTACTACATACACAAAGCCTAACCAGGCATTTTCTTCCTCAAGTAATTCTGACACAAAATCATGTCTGAAGCCCAGAACACTCTACACATTTCCCCAGTTTTAGTTTAGAGTGAAGGAAAGATTGGCCTGGCCCACTAGCATCCCTCTTTATGTTTGTGAACTTTATAGTCTATACATTTAGAGTGATGTGATAATCAAACACTCTAGAAGTCTAGAATGAAAGAGTATATAAGAGAATTGACAGCAACGTTCCCTCTAAGGAGCGCGCCTGTGCAATTGCGCACTGCTCAAGCATCCTCTGCGCACGGCAAATCTATGCCACGCACAAAATCAAATAAAAAAATAAGCGCATAACAATTTTCGACACGACACGGACACGACAGAGAAAACAGTTTTCGTCATCATTGTTCAAATATTGTAACGTCTGTCGAGACGCTTTGAGGACATGAATTCCATCGATCACTTTACTGAGCAAAACTCTTTATTGTCGGCCATAAACACATCACCAAAACATTAGTAAAAAAATGATATCTAGCAAAAGTGTTCATTTTCTGCAGTACAAACCAGACCAAAAGCAACTTTGTTATATCAACAGCAGCCGCTCGCTCTTTCTCACTTGCGCCAACACATGCACATATGGCACTTAGCCAGTGATGCGTTTACAGCCACACAAAAAGTCGGACAACTCCAACACCACACATAAAGTGTAATTCCAGGTCGTTACTCTATGATTTACCAATCAAATGTGTGCTTATTCTAGTGTCATTTATTAGGAATCTTAATTTATAAATATTAATCATTAAATGCTGTTAGTATATTAAATAAATACTAATACAAATATATTTTTTACAAACAGGAAGTTGCAGGAATGTACACATGATCCCCTGCTTACATCTCATTGCGCAACATGTGAATGTTTTAATGGGAATTAAATGCAATGTCTGAAAGGGGTACAAATTATTTCCAAAGCAGGACCTCCACCCAGACAAACAATACAAGTACACAGTTCATGAAAAACAATATTTTTTGTTATTGTCATTGTAAGTGGGCCTAAACACTTATATTAGAAATGGAAATGACTGCTGTCATTTGATTATAATAATAAGAGAATGTTGTCTGTCTATCTGTGTTGGCCCTGCGATGAGGTGGGGACTTGTCCAGGTGTACCCCGCCTTCCGCCCGAATGCAGCTGAGATAGGCTCCAGCGACCCCGAAAGGGATAAGCGGTAGAAAATGGATGGATGGATGGAGATTTAACTTGTTATTTAGTCAGGTTTGGGACAGGTGTGCTGCTGGTGTAGCCACAGTGTGCACGTGTGATGTTTCTCACATGGGCTCCACTGAATGCTCAGGGAGTTTTTGCGTTTGCTCACACATGAAAAATTAGAGGGAACATTGATTGGCACCTTCAGTGCTGAACGATGAGCAGAGGCAGAGTTAATCCGTAAATGGTGGTGGTGGAGGTGAAGTGGCATTGGAGTCTCTGTCTCTCTTTACTAGCTTCGTTGAAGCATGTTGCTTATGTAGCTTGTTTCAGCAGATTTGAATTGCTGTTTTGGGCAGTAGATGGGATCTTTGATCCAAAGCATTACATTTAACTAAAATGTTCTTTTCTTTGTGCTCGACAAAAGAAAAGTAGTGAAAATATCTCCATGTTAACAAACTCGACTTCTGGCTCTGCCATGATCAGACACGCTCCCCCCCTCTGCTCCCTCCCCACACTCACGTTCACACCCAGACACACACAGAGCGCATGTCTCTCTTCTCTGGCTTGTGACACAAGAAGAATCAGAACGATGACACTGCAGCGCTCCGATAAAACACACTTTATACTACATAAAAAGTAACGTAAAATAACGCATCATGTAGTAACGGTAACTGAGTTACTGAATATAAAAAATAACGCGTTAGATTACTAGTTACCGCCGAAACTAACGGCGTTACAGTAACGCCAACACTGTTAGAAAGTATCCAGTAACAAATGCGTCCGCATTGTTCAACCCTGCGGACCTTTTGGAACACTACTCCAGAAAATTTGCTGCTTTATTGTTTTCTTCTTTTCCCTTCAGTTTTCGACTGTGCGGTAAAATTGGTTCAAAGAAAGAAAGCGAAATGCTAATTGTTGTTCTTGACCCCGCCTCCTTGCTCAGTGTAAAGGCGTGTGTGTTGACAAAGACGGACCGCATGGACAAAGAATGATGGGGGGGTTCATCATCCTGCATCACTTCCACAGCCTTGATGTTTGCTCAACAGGGATGGGATGAAGGGGTGCTGGGGATGAAGAAGGCGGGTTGTCGTCTCATTGTGGTGCCACCACACTTGGCCTGTGGATCAAAGGGGCTCCATGACGCTGTCCCGGCCAACAGCACCCTGGTTTTCCAAGCAACCATCAAGCGGGTGAGATCAGACGTCATCCATATTGATTTTATTCCCCTTTAGACATAGTAGGAAGTTCTTCTCAGTTGTGTATTTTGCCGTGTAGGTCAAGTTTTCCAAGGAGAGCGGGTCCGATCAGGCCAGAGCCAGTTCCAGAGGCTCTGGTGCGGTCTCTCCTGCTCCCAGCATGGACACAGTGACCCCAGAGCCAACAGAACCCAGCAGTGTGGTGGACTCAGGCAGACCGGAGTGAGGCTCAAGCCAATCAAGGTGTGCACGCCATCTCCTTGCTGCTTTCTGACCGCCTCCTTTTCTTCTTCCAGGGAGGCACCTGTGCGCGCAAAGTCCAACTCCCTGAACGAGCAGCTGACCGTGAGTCAGAAATAAAGCATGAATCATTCAATCCATGGATTCATGTTCTGTTGCTTGCATTCATCCTTTCATGAGTGTGACTTGATACAATCTGGACCGCTTAGAAGAAGTGGACTGTATGAAGGTCCAATCAAGTAAAGAGAAGGTACTCGAAGTCACTTAAGGGCAATAGAAGGTCAACGAAGGTCAATAGAAGGAATAAAAGAAGTTAAAGAAAGGCAAATAAGTAAAGTAAAGATAATGTAAAGTAAATAGAAGGTAAAATGAGTCAATAAGAGGTCAAATAAGGTAAATACAAGATAAAATGAGGTAAATAAAAAGTAAATAAAAGGTCAAGGAAAGTGAATAGAATGCACATCAAATGTACAAGAGGGAATATAGAAGGTAAAAGAAAACCAATAAAAGGTCAAATAAAACCAATAAAAGATCAAATTGGGTTAAAAATGGTAAATGAAGAGTATAGAAGGTAAAATAAGTTAAAAGGTGAAACAAATTAAATAAAAGGTGAATAAAAGGTAAAAAGAAAAAGTTAAATAGAAGGTAAAATAAGGTAAATAAAAGTTCAAAGAGGATAAATAAAAGGTAAAAGGAGGTAGATAAAAGGTCAAATAAGATAAATAGAAGGAATAAAAGGTATAACAAGTTAAGGAAAAGCAAAATAAGTACCGTATTTTTCGGAGTATAAGTCGCACCGGAGTATAAGTCGCACCTACCGAAAGTGCATAATAAAGAAGGAAAAAAAACATATAAGTCGCACTGGAGTATAAGTCGCATTTTTTGGGGAAATTTATTTGATAAAACCCAACACCAAGAATAGACATTTGAAAGGCAATTTAAAATAAATAAAGAATAGTGAACAACAGGCTGAATAAGTGTACGTTATATGAGGCATAAATAAGCAACTGAGAACGTGCCTGGTATGTTAACGTAACATATTATGGTAAGAGTCATTCAAATAACTATAACATATAGAACATGCTATACGTTTACCAAACAATCTGTCACTCCTAATCGCTAAATCCCATGAAATCTTATACGTCTAGTCTCTTACGTGAATGAGCTGAATAATATTATTTGATATTTTACGGTAATGTGTTAACAATTTCACACATAAGTCGCTCCTGAGTATAAGTCGCACCCCCGGCCAAACTATGAAAAAAACTGCGACTTAAAATCCGAAAAATACGGTTTATTAAAGATAAAAAGAGGTAAATACAAGGTAAAATTAGTCAATAAAAGGTAAATACAAGATAAAATGAAGTAAATAAAAAGTAAATAGAAGTTAAAAAAAAAGATAGAGGAACGTGAATATGATGCACATCAAATGTAGAAGAGGCAATATAGAAGGTAAAAGAAAACAAATAAAAGGTCAAATAGAGTTAAAAAGGGTAAATGGAGTTAAATGAATGTGTATAGAAGGTAAAATAAGTTAAAAGGTGAAAAAATAAGTAAAAGGTAAATAGAAGGTAAATAAAAGGTAAAATAAGGTAAAAAAAAGTTAAATACAAGGTAAAATTAGGTAAATAAAAGGTCAAAGAGGTTAAATAAAAGGTCAAAGAAGGTAGATAAAAAGTCAAAGAAGGTAAATAGAAAGAATATACGGAAAAATAGGTTAATGAAAGGCAAAATAAGTAAATTACAGATAAAATAAGGTCAATAGAAGGTATAATGAGTCAATAAAAGGTAAACAGAAGATAAAATGAGGTAAATAAAAAGTAAATAGAAAGTTAAAAAAAAAAGGTCAAGGAGAGTGAATAGAATGTACAGTACATATAAGATACAAGAGGGAATATAGAAGGAAAAATAAAACAAATAAAATAAGGTTAAAAAGGGTAAACTAGTCCATGAGGACTGAATGAATGAATGGAACTAACTCGTATATGATGACTGGATGAATGAATGGAACAAACTCGTCCATGATGACTGGATGAATGAATCGCTAACATGATGTTCCTTGTGTGTGCAGCATCCAGATGCCACCAAGGCCAAGTTGATCTCTCGCATGGCGAGGATGGGGCAGCCCTTGTTGCCTTTCCTGGCGGGGGTGTCCTGTGACTCTGAGGTGGAGGTGAGCCAAGGTTCATCTTGTTACGTCTGTTTATTCTCTGGCAGAGCAGATGCTCATGTGTTCATGAGCCAGGGAGAGGGATACACTGCAATACACAATCAATGATTGTCATGGAACTTGAATATCACCTAGTGGTTAATTTTCTACATCATTGACCCTATTTGTCAGACTATAAGGCGCACTCAAGATCCCTTTAATTTTTCAAAAACCGTGGCGCCTAATTTACGTATTAATTCTGCTTGTGCTTACCGACAACAATCATATTACAGTATCTGTAAAGTATTATTTCATGTTTTGTTTATACACAGCTAGCCAGACAGTGTATGTGCTGTAGTTGTGTATCATGATCAATATAAAGTGACTCACTCGATGGACAGTTGTCTGTTTGATCCAGCTTGCCAAAGACATTTTTTCCGGTTTATTTGGGTAAGCACTCAATTTACGTCTAAATAGCTTGGCTTCAAATTCCCCATTTACAGGGTCAAAATCACTTTCACCTCACTCTCTCGGCTTCCATCTGCTCCAACGTCTCACTCTTCCTTCGTGCTGGCTTCTAGCAGCAGTAGTTCATGCTCAGTATATTCAGCTTAAAAAAGATAAGGTTGTGAATATTTATTATCGCTTTATGCATAAGCAAGAGCAAAATCCCACTAAACCCAGTTAACGGTCGTTTTGCATTAAATTGACTAACTTTGTTTTGGATTAATTTCCTACTACATGAAACGATGTGTTGGGGAGTCTTTCTGACAGCATGTCATGTGACACAGGGTGCCAGCACTGCTGCAACCAAGGATCAACCTACTGCTCCGTCTCCAGTGCAGATCTCCACTGCTGCCCCAGGTCCAACACACGGTAACTTGAGTCTTGCATCCTTCCTGCCACTCAGCATCCCAAAGGACTATGAGAACCCGAAAAGTCGGGATGGGTACCCAATTCGATGCTTTGAAAGTAGCACCAGAGTGTAAAAACAAGTTGACTTTATATGTTAAATTGTTGCATTGTATCCTTTATCAATTGTACTTACAATCCACACAGTATGTGAAAATACCGTCTAAACATCACAAAATGCCACAAATTCAGTCGGCCATTTTTAATATTCCGATCCGAATATCTTCAGTAATTTCCGTAAATTTTACGTTAGTGTAGTAATACTTCTGCACTATTAGATCAGTCATACTGGAAATATGCAAACATTGTAAAGAGATGTGCTGTTTATCATTCATAATCCTTATGTAAGACAAGAACACGTTTTTATTTTTTATACATTATAAATGGTAAATAAATATCTAACAATTGAGTCAACAGATGGAGGGTCTTCTCATTATACTCTCTAAAAAACATCCAGAAAGTGCCAACAATACTCCATTTACATGTCTTGACCTGAAAATTAACCAAATATGAGTGATATTGTTACAAGTGCTAATGCAGACAGACTATTTTAGCGGCGCATTGATAGCTCTGAGCTAATCCTAGCTTACGCTGCTATTGTTGACACACTGAGCCGACGGCTGCTTCTGCTTTGTCTCAAACTTGCTAAAAGTCAATTCTAGATTATAATCCATGCATCTCTCACCTGCTAGTAGACAAATCTGGCCATGGACCGACAGGCTGGTCCACATTCACATCCCCCGAGATGGCGAAAAAGACTCTAGTTGCAGCTACTCTCCTTAACCCTTTGTGAGGATTGTGATTAATTCTTCATCTAAACGGAATTATGTGAGCGTCCCGTCGGTTGGCATCCTTGTGAGAGTGGAAATATTACAGTAAGTGTTTGTTTTATTACAGTTAGTTTGTATGATTAGCACCTAGCAATGATGCTAATGCTATATTGTCACAATAAAGGTACATCCGTTTAGCACTCGGCTAAAATTTACTGCTCATCCTCTTTGTGTCCAGGTTAAAAAATATAAGGTTCTGGATCATAATTTTTCCCAAAGTAATTGTTGTTGTCCCTCACAAAGTCTGTTTGATTAGCATTTGTTGTTGATGGGGAAGGGATCTGTTGTCCCTGTTTTGATCATATCCATTTACTCGCAAACTTTGTAATTCTTTTTGTGTCATAAATCAGATATATATGATAATAGTTCAATATAGAGGCAACTTGTTTTTTCACTCTACTGCTACTTCAAAGATACCGAATGTTGTTGATACACCCGGGTACCGTTTCACATACAACCAAACACAGAGGTGGGTAGTAACGCGCTACATTTACTCCGTTACATCTACTTGAGTAACTTTTGGGATAAATTGTACTTCTAAGAGTAGTTTTAATGCAACATACTTTTACTTTTACTTAAGTATATTTATAGAGAAGGAACGCTACTTTTACTCCGCTACTTTTATCTACATTCAGCTCGCTACTCGCTACTAATTTTTATCGATCTGTTAATGCACGCTTTGTTTGTTTTGGTCTGTCAGACAGACCTTCAAAGTGCCTGCCTTAATGGTGACGTTTCACTTCGTTCCACCAATCAGATGCAGTCACTGGTGACGTTGGACCAATCAAACAGAGCCAGGTGGTCACATGACCTGACTTAAACAAGTTGAAAAACTTATTGGGGTGTTACCATTTAGTGGTCAATTGTACAGAATGTGTACTGTACTGTGCAATCTACTAATAAAAGTTCCAATCAATCAATCAAAAGTGTGAAGGAAAAAAGATACTTTTTTATTTCAACCGTACATCCGGTCAAAAGCCTAAAGACTGACTGCACAGTTCCTGTCTTCACAATAAAAGTGCCGCTCCATCGCGCCTGCGCTTTCAAAACAAGAGTCTCCGAAAGCCAGCGCAAACAAGCTAGCAAGCTAAGGAGTTTGACGCCAATATATTTCTTGTAAAGTGTATAAAAACGAATATGGAAGCTGGACAAATAAGATGCCAAAAACCCACCACTTTCATGTGGTATTAGACAGAAAGGAGGAACTTTTCTTCTCCTCCATTTGAAAACGTGGACGTTATCATCACTACTGTCTGATTACAATCAATGCAAGTCATCAGAATCAGGTAATACACCAACTTATATTCTAGTCTTCATGAAAGAAAGGAATCTATGTTAAACATGCATGTATATTCATTAAAACATCTTTAACATGTAAACAAAAACAGCTAAATAAATACATATAAATTATATACTGTATATATCAATGTATATGTATGTATATATATATATATATATATATATATATATATATATATATATATATATATATATATATATATATGAGTGTGTATGTTACTCATCAGTTACTCAGTACTTGAGTAGTTTTTTCACAACATACTTTTTACTTTTACTCAAGTAAATATTTGGGTGACTACTCCTTACTTTTACTTGAGTAATAAATCTCTAAAGTAACAGTACTCTTACTTGAGTACAATTTCTGGCTACTCTACCCACCTCTGACCAAACAGGACCTTTTGTTTTCAGGTGACGTGTTGCAGACTTGATGCCGATACAAGCGTATTCTTACTGGACTGTCTCTAAGTAGTGTTAACATTTTTCTCGCCAACAAAGCAAGCATGCCTGATAGAGAGCACTCAAAAGTCAGGCTCTACTTTTCAAAATGTGCTAGCTCGATGCGTTTGTTTAAAACGAAAATAAAAAAAAATGTGTTGAACGCTGACCTCAGGTGCTCGCTGTTCCTCTTGCCTAAACGCCACACTGAGTTGTAGGACGGGGAGACGATCAGGAGCAGCGAAACAAGCTAACCATCTTAGCTAGCTTACTTGTTGTCGCCGCCATTTTCTCTCCAAGACACAACATTGCTGCTGTTCATATTTGGATGATTACAATCCCAACACTGTTAGTTCCCAAGCAGTTGTAGTTGTAGAGTATTTATTAGTAGCCAGCCAGAAGGTATATTTTTGATTATAAAGGCCACAACGCAGGAAGTATATTACCCGAGGGGGCGTGGCTACAGGATGACTTCTTTTCATGCATGTGGTAACGGTACAGTGAGGAAGGAGACAGCACTGAGACAGGGAGGTCGTTTAGCTTGCAGCGTGTTTATTAGCACAAGTGTGTGACGTGTGTAATTAAACCAAATACGATTACCTGGTGAGTGTTACCGGGAGTTGTTGAAGAAGGTGCGTGTTGTGAGAGATGCGGAAGTCCAGAGAGGACAAGGCAGGCTCGGAGGTCCGTGGGCAAGCGAGAGGTCAAGGGTTGGAGCGAGGCGTCAGTGTCCGTGGACAGGCGAGAAGTCGAGATCTGGGGAGGCAGCAAGAAGTCCAAAGAGAATACAGGGAGACGAGACGCACAGCTCGAAACCAGGAAACAGAGGGGAGCTGAAGGACGAGGGAACAGGACACGACACGATGAGCACAGAGAAGGGGAAACACAGAGAACGAGGAATTACATAGGCAAAAAGCTAGAGACGTGTAGGACTTATTGTACAGGTACAAGTAGCTACGTTCTGGCACTGGAACGCAGGACGCGCTGGCTTAAGAAGGCAGTGGAGTCTTCATCAGCGTCAGGTGTGTCGATTGCAGAGTGAGTACAGTTGCGAGGCGCGCTCAGTGTAGCGCACAGCAGAGTGTGTGGCGGTAGGTGTTTGAACCGTCACACGTTATAGAATTTTACATGTCCAATGATAATAATGCTAGTAAATGATCTTGTAAAAATGGTAAAAAAAAAAAAAAAGAAGGTTGGTATATGAGAATAAATGTAAAGGTCAAATATCGATCTTTATTGTTATTGCACAAGTACAACAAGATGCTGTTTTCAGCACAAACCCGTTCAAGATTAGACTAGAGGGTTACAGAACAGGAAAACTGATGTAAAAGGTGGGAAAAGGGTAGTAAAAAAGTTTTTTCTCAGACTGGGCTGCTAAGGGGGCTAAGTCTGAGCTTGAGAAAAAAAACTATATAGCGAAATTTACAGCTTAAAAAAAAAAAGACTAAATCAGCGTACCTGGGACAAACTGAAATGAGTGCATACTTCCAAGTGTAGGAAAATATAAGGATTTATTATTTTATTTGCAGGTATGTTCATTATTGTTAATTTTCTGTACTGAACAATTGCGGCACGCTGCTTTCGTTTTACCCACGTGACTTTGGTATGTTTGTGTTGTTTCTCCGCAGTGTTGCCACATCCATACCCCTCTCTTCCTGCTAATGTGCTGCCCCCCCTCGCCAACTTTGCCACACAGGTTGTGTTGCCAGGTAACATGCGCGCTTTCCAGGTGAGACCCCACCTTCCCAGTGTCGTTGGAGCTTATTGTAAAAACAGTGAGCTCACGTAAAGACGCTTCTTTTTTCTGATGTGGTCCGCCAGCCCTACACTTACGCACAGGGCTCTGTGCCTGCAACTCAGCTGCAGTCTCTGAGCCACGTTTACCAGGCACCAGCTGTCCCTCACATAGGTAAGAAGGCTCTGTTTAATAGTACCCAAGTGTTTTTTAACTTGAGTCGCGCTCATTTTAGCCCGCCTCCAACTTCATTGTAAGTATCTGACAGTATGGTTGCTGCAAGTGTGCTGCCATCTTGTGGACAACGTGAGTAATTCAGTTTATTGACCATGAAACACTTCCCTGATGAGGTGTCCTAGGCAAGCCCTGCTGGGAGGAAGCGTTACGGTAAACCTAGGATTTGCAGTTCTGCTATGTTCTGTCGTCACCTGAGTCACCCTAGTCTCGCTTTTGGGAGGCTTTGAAGTCCACCAAAGGAGTTGCCAAATTGACGATGATAGCCAGAGGTGTTCGGCAGATTCTTGTTCCTCATCAATCGTCGTCACACTAAGCCGTCAGATGAAGCCACCTTCGGAGAGCAGGGTGGTGACCGTAACAGAAACGGATGAGGTCAGTGAGGTCTTTCTTCGACAAAGAGGACTCCTCTTCAGGTTTGGGTTTGGGAGATGAGACGGGTATGTTTGGAGGGCAAAGGGAGGCATCTCCTACGGATGATTGCATGGTGAGTTGATCGATCGGTGGTCATCTTGGGGGAGGGAGGAGCTGAGCTTGGCTTGTTCATCGGCAAGGTCGTTGCCTAATCCAAAGAGGTTCATTAGGTCTTTAAAAAATTATGCGATTTTGTTATTCTTATAGCCAGACCTGTGTTTATTTCCGTACCTGACGGTTTCAGCCACAACCGTTGTCTTCCTCAGAGGTTGTCACATGATGTTGCTGTGACGTGTCTGGACAGCTGATTTAAACAGTTTTTGGCGCTGTCTTCCTGCTTGTAGTAGCAGGCTGACAGCGTCATCTGCAGTCCAACCTCTTCAGGACTGTGTTCAACTTTCCCACACCTGGGACACAGTCCTGAAGAGGTCGGTCTGCAGATGGCACTGTGTACCAACTTTCCCACACCTGGGACACAGTCCTGAAGAGGCCGGACTGCAGATGGCACTGTGTACCAACTTTCCCACACCTGTTACACAGTCCTGAAGAGGTCGCACTGCAGATGGCACTGTGTACCAACTTTCCCACACCTGGGACACAGTCCTGAAGAGGCCGGACTGCAGATGGCACTGTATACCAACTCTCCCACACCTGGGACACAGTCCTGAAGACGTCGGACTGCAGATGGCACTGCGTACCTACTTTCCCACACCCGTGACACAGTCCTGAAGAGGCCGGACTGCAGATGGCACTGCGTACCAACTTTCCCACGCCCGGGACACAGTCCTGAAGAGGCCGGACTGCAGATGGCACTGCGTACCAGCTTTCCCACACCAGGGACACAGTCCTGAAGAGGTCGGACTGCAGATGGCACTGTGTACCAACTTTCCCACACCCGTGACACAGTCCTGAAGTGGCCGGACTGCAGGTGGCACTGTGTACCAGCTTTTTCACACCTGGGACACAGTCCTGAAGAGGTAGGACTGCAGATGGCACTGCGTACCAACTTTACCACACCTGGGACACAGTCCTGAAGAGCGAACAGGGAGGGTAGGGAGGATTGGATTGATACTATGGAGGGGTCTGTGGCGTTGGGGTTGCTGACAGCTTGGATCAGGGACTTGCAGTCGCTGATGATGGAAACCGAGGACCAGTCGTCATACTGACGCATCCAAGAGATGGCGGCAATCTCTGCAGGACAACGACATCGAACCTTCAGGTGGTGTCCACCGAGGGGTCTTCACCAAAGGACCCGCGAGTCCATATCATCCATATCATCCATATCAAATCTACTGAGACCGCCGCCTTATCGACTGGACGCAAGGAAACGGGTGGATGGACAACATTTGTTGCAGCATGTAAATGACAAAACTGTCTTCCGCAGGCACCGGTGACGTGAACTCTTTCTTGATCACGGAGGCCCGACAGAACAACACTGAGATCCGTTTATCCGTCGGGAAAGTAGCAGACAAAGTGGATCAACTTGCATCAAAGGTACTAAATCCATTTGGAAAAAGAGGGTATGTTCTATTTCAAGCAATGTTCTTGTTTCCTAGATAGATGAGCTGCACAGGCAAGGGACCGTCTCCTTGGGTCTGTCTTCTATATCAATGGATTCCTGCATGCTCATGCAAAACATCCAACGAATCATCCAGGTATACATGAGATATTTTTGTGATTCATCTTATGAATTGTTTGGGTTACCATTAGCAACGTGCCATTCTAGGACTGGGCTACAGTGCCGAGCCCATGGTCCACCTATGACCACAGATTAGTGCACTCAAACGAGTACGATCGGTCTAATACTGTCGTTCTTCAACTGAAAAACTATTCAGAAGCTGATCATGGGTTTTTACTCATCTGTACAAACACAATATTGTGCGTGCAGTCATCTCGTCATCAGAACAGATGAATAAAAGTGAAGTAAATAAGTCACCTGTCATTTCTATTCCTTCTATTTGTAGGAAAATGAATGTTTAAAGAAGGAAGTGTTTGAGAAGAACTCTCGTATTGAGGACCAAAACCGCAAGATCACTGAGCTCATTAACCAGAGTCAAAGGTGAGTCACAATCCAGTTGTTACCTCGCAATTAATCAATAGGAGGATTGCATGTGACGTCTTCTTGGCGACTTCATTGACACTATGGTCAAGCAGCATTAAAACAAGTGAGACTGAGTTTAGAGTTTGATCAGAAAATGTTGTATTTCTGTTCTGTTCTTGGCTGTTCCAGTCGTTCAACTAGAAAGATGGGAAAGAGCTCTCATGGAGTCCAGAAAGAAGTGGTTCATAAAGTCAGGGAAAAAACAAAATGGCTCCTAAACATATCACTTTCATCATCTTGTGGAATACAATCGAACTGCGTGTGTCTGCAGTTATCACTTTGTAAAATGTTTGTTTGAACATTTGATATGTTTGAGAAACTTTCTGTGATGCAATCTAGTTTATTCATTTATTAATATTATTATATTAGTAGTGTTTGAGAGCAGAACTAAACATAGATAAAATACATTAGTTTGTGTTCTTTTGTGGTTGCTATGTCTAAATATAACTAGAAGACCTGCTTGTGCAAATAAACTAACGTCATGTTCAATGTCTTAGTAATAAATATTTGATTGTTGGTCCAATCCACCGTATTTTTGTTCTCCATTTTCATAACAAACTAAAAGCTTAGTCGTTGTTGTGCAGGAAAGACAAGTGCTTTATTGGACACGGATGACCACATTATAGCGTCTTTGGTGATATTTGTTAGCATCAAGAAAATGTCCGTCATAGTATTAATGAAGTAGATGAATAAATCTCAACAGCATGTACTGAATCTTGATATCGCTAGCAAACATTGCTGAACAGGGACATCTACAGCTAAATAATGAGACAAAATATCAACTTGACAGCATAAAAACAACTGCAGACATGAATTATAGATGAGAGTAATATTTGTAGCAGGAAATTAACTGCAAACAAACGTTTTTCTCATTAGCGTCACGATCACAGCAGCACTCGTTATGTCAATCTAATACGTTACGTAGCGACGCACTTTGTCTTTCACCAATTCATGTTTAATTTGTGGACCCCTCAGATGTAAAGACATGATGTGTCTCCAATTTTTACTTCTCTAAATACAGTAAGTGTCAAATGAAGTGAGGTATCAGTAATGGTTTAAATCTTTAAAAAAAAAAAAAAAAAAAATTAAGATTGTATAAATCCACTCCATCTCATTTGAAATATTGTTTTCATGATCGCTTTTATATTTTCCTCTAAGCCTTTCAAAATACGCCCAAATCTGCACTGATGCAGGCAAAAAAAACACTATCTTAATGGGACTCCATCGCCTGAAACATGTAAGTGCCTCCAGGTCACATGATTGCCACTGTCGGAGGCAGATATTTACATATATCCGAATTTAAGTGTTACTTCTTCTTATTTCATTGTCATATTACAAAACAGCTAGTGTTTTTCTTCCAAATGTGGTCTTTTGGTTGTCTGCAAAACTGTGTGCTTAACCTTGAAGTGAGGAATGTTAGAGAGAGCAATAATAAGCATTTGTTTTGGCTAGAGAGACATTACTGCCAGGGGGGGGGGAGAGACTTAAGAGGAGAGGGGTTTTGGTCGAGGGGGGGCGGACCATCTTAGCGGGGCGATCCGAATGTTCTATGCTGTCTCTGTCAATGTATATATGCAAAGCTTTGCAAATATATTACAAAATACCTATTCTGTCTCTGGTGGTTTTTCAACTCAGCTTTAAGTGTCGTAAAGAGCTTGGGAGCGACTTGGGACTTGAATTCCCTGGGAGGAACAACTGGTCCAAAAGGCAACACCACCCAGCAATAGAAGAAGCGACAATACAAACCTTTTACGATTAATATTTTTATGGATACTATCCTGCACAGTTGGAGGTCCTTGATTATAAATACGATTTTTGTTAGATCGTTTTGCATAAATGTGTTCTTTGGGAAGAAACTTAAATTCTAGACTACCCCAAAGACAAGTGTTACTGAACAAAAAAAAACTATTTCCATGTCATGCTGCAGTAACTCTTTCATTCAGGATATTTAGGATGACATTGTGTATGGCTTGTATTCTGTCACGTGACTCCAGTGGTGGTCCACCAAGCCAAGATGGCTGTTGTACAGCAAGCAGTGCGGCAACTATCTGCGTATGCAAAGGGCCTAGATCTTCCTGCAAAAAGCAGATAGGAGCAAAACAAATCAAACTATGCAATGGAATAGATATTTATACTTGATCAAAAACAGATTATTTCTGGAGTGATATCAAGGATTATACGTCGGTGGCGTTCCCAGACATATGGAACTATTGTGCTCCGTACATCATTCGACGCCACAAAACAGATGAAACTTGTAAAAGCATGGAGGTCTACAACTTCTTTGTATGTGTCTGGGTCAAGGACATTGGTATCAAGACTCTCCTGGATAAATATGGTCAGGGTCAGGTTGCATTTCATGATTTAACTTCATGTCTACTGCCATGTTTGTTGTTGTTATTGTTGTTGCGCACGCTGTTTACGAGTTGCCTAGTAGCATGTTTTTCCTGTCTTTATCAAAATATAACTATAGATGTCAACATTGTGTACGTGCTGAAATATTCATTTATGATTGTTTATCAAACTATAACTATAGATGTCAACATTGTGTATGTGCTGACAGATTAATTTATGATTGTTTATATAAATATAACTATAGATGTCAACATTGTGTATTTGCTGAAAGATTCATTTATGATTGTTTATCAAAATATAACTATAGATGTCAACATTGTGTACGTGCTAAAAGATTAATTTATGATTGTTTATCAAAATATAACCATATATGTCAACGTTGTGTATGTGCTGAAAAATTAATTTATGATTGTTTATCAAAATATAACTATAGATGTCAACATTGTGTATGTGCTGAAAGATTAATTTATGATTGTTTATCAAAATATAACTGTAGATGTCAACATTGTGTATGTGCTGAAAGATTCATTTATGATTGTTTATCAAAATATAACTATAGATGTCAACATTGTGTACGTGCTGAAATATTCATTTATGATTGTTTATCAAACTATAACTATAGATGTCAACATTGTGTATGTGCTGACAGATTAATTTATGATTGTTTATCTAAATATAACTATAGATGTCAACATTGTGTATGTGCTGAAAGATTAATTTATGATTGTTTATCAAAATATAACTATAGATGTCAACATTGTGTATGTGCTGAAAGATTCATTTATGATTGTTTATCAAAATATAACTATAGATGTCAACATTGTGTACGTGCTGAAATATTCATTTATGATTGTTTATCAAACTATAACTATAGATGTCAACATTGTGTATGTGCTGACAGATTAATTTATGATTGTTTATCTAAATATAGCTATAGATGTCAACATTGTGTATTTGCTGAAAGATTCATTTATGATTGTTTATCAAAATATAACTATAGATGTCAACATTGTGTACGTGCTAAAAGATTCATTTATGATTGTTTATCAAAATATAACCATAGATGTCAACGTTGTGTATGTGCTGAAAAAGTAATTTATGATTGTTTATCAAAATATAACTATAGATGTCAACATTGTGTATGTGCTGAAAGATTAATTTATGATTGTTTATCAAAATATAACTATAGATGTCAACATTGTGTATGTGCTGAAAGATTCATTTATGATTGTTTATCAAAATATAACTATAGATGTCAACATTGTGTACGTACTGAAAGATTTATTTATGATTGTTTATCGAAATATAACTATAGATGTCAACATTGTGTATGTGCTGAAAGATTCATTTATGATTGTTTATCAAAGTATAACTATAGATGTCAACATTGTGTAGATGCTGAAAGATTCATTTATGATTGTTTATCAAAATATAACTATAGATGTCAACATTGTGTATGTGCTGAAAGATTCATTTATGATTGTTTATCAAAATATAACTATAGATGTCAACATTGTGTATGTGCTGAAAGATTCATTTATGATTGTTTATCAAAATATAACTATAGATGTCAACATTGTGTACGTACTGAAAGATTTATTTATGATTGTTTATCGAAATATAACTATAGATGTCAACATTGTGTATGTGCTGAAAGATTCATTTATGATTGTTTATCAAAGTATAACTATAGATGTCAACATTGTGTAGATGCTGAAAGATTCATTTATGATTGTTTATCAAAATATAACTGTAGATGTCAACATTGTGTAAGTGCTGAAAGATTCATTTATGATTCTTTATCAGAATATAACTATAGATGTCAACATTGTGTAGGTGCTGAAAGATTAATGTATGATTCTTTATCAAAATAGAACTATAGATGTCAACATTGTGTATGTGCTGAAAGATTAATTCATGATTGTTGTCTTTGATAAAAACTTTAACTCTTTTATGTTTTGCTGACATTTGCTTTCTTTTATTTAAACTCCCTGAGTTGGTGCTTTTCCAAACACTCGTACCAAACGTGTTTAAGAAGTACAAATAATATCAAGATAATACTTCAATGGGAAATAATAAACGTTAAAAGTATAACAAACAAACATTTAACAAAGTGATCACTGCAAACTTGTGCATTCTTCCACTCTACTCCATTGGACTGGAATGTGAGCAACTTTTCTCATTGTCTTTCGTAAAATCTTGCACTTTTCTGCCCTTTTTGTTGACCTCTCGAGGAACTCTGAAAAAATGGTTATCCTTTTCCCGATTTGAATGATTCATACAGCTGAAAACAATACAAGCATTCTTGGAGAAAGGCTAAAATGTCATTTAGTACCCATTTGAGAACAGAGCTAGCTTGACCACCACGCGTCTTTAATGGACGGGACATGACGTCAATTAAATCCAAGCAACAGACAATGTTTGTATTTGCAGCTGTGCTAGCAGGAGTAATTCTAGTTGAGTGATATTCAGACTGCATATGGATGTAAACTGGTAGCACTGCACTACTACAGTAGAGATTTGACTATCAGTTGCAAACTGTATAGGGAGCAGCAAAGCTAGTGCAGGAGCAACATGAAATCTTCTCTTGGTTCTGGTTCGCACAGTGCTTAGCATTTAGGACTAGCTGGACCAAACTAAGGAGTCTTTTAAAGAGCCAGACAGGTAATGCTGCGTGCTAACTTGGAGACATGCAACCTGTGAGCTGTTCCTAACTAGTCTTGTTTGTGTAGGCTTATGGAACAAAGCAACATGCTTCTGGAACAGCGAAATGATTCCCTCAAGTCCTCCAGTGAACACAACCAGACCAGACTGCTGCAGGCTGAACAAGACAAGGTCCGTGCTTTATCTCACCACATGCAACACATGGACACAATTATTGTGTGAATGTCCAAGCATTCTCACATGTAGTTATTATTATTATTATTGTTGTGTGAATGTCCAAACATTCTCACATATAAGATTCTACACCAAAAAATAATCGATTTATTATTATTATTATTATTATTATTGTGTGACTATCCAAGCATCCTCACATATGCAATTATATACCAAATAATCATCTATTTATTATTATTATTATTATTGTCATTATTATTATTGTGTGAATGTCCAAGCATTCTCACATATAATATTCTACAACTGGTAATCATCTATTTATTATTATTATTATATTATTATTATTATTATTATTATTGTGTGAATGTCCAAGCATTCTCACATATACAATTCTATACCAAATAATCATCTAGTTATTATTATTATTATTATTGTGTGAATGTCCAAACATTCTCACATATACAATTCTAAACCAAACAATCATCTAGTTATTATTATTTTTGTTATTATTATTATTATTAGACTTAGACTTAGACTTCCTTTTTATTGTCATTAAAATTTGAACTTTACAGCACAGATAAGAACGAAATTTCGTTACATAAGCTCATGGTAGTGCAGGACAAAAAAGCAATAAGGTGCATATATAAATAAATACATATATATAAATAATATATAAATATATATATATAATAAATACATATATATATAAAATAAATAAATATATATATAAATATATATAAATAAATAAATAGATTACTGTACAGATAAATATATTGCACTTTTTCACATGTGTCCACGTTTATGGATGTATGTTATATTGTCTTTTTTATTCCAGCGAGTTAATCCATTTTGGGGGGAGTTGAGGGGATAATTTAATTATGATGCGTTCAAGAGTCTTACGGCTTGAGGGAAGAAGCTGTTACAGAACCTGGAGGTTCTGCTTCGGAGGCTACGGAACCTCTTTCTAGAGTCCAGCAGTGAAAACAGTCCTTGGTGGGGGTGGGAGGAGTCTTTGCAGATTTTCTATTGTGTGAATGTCCAAACATTTACACATATAATATTCTTCATCAAATAATCATCTATTTATTATTATTATTATTATTATTATTATTATCATTATTGTGTGAATGTCCAAACATTCTCACATATAAGATTTTACACCAAAAAAATCATCTATTTATTGTTATTATGATGATGATGATGATGATTATTATTATTATTGTTATTATTATTATTGTGTGAATGTCCAAACATTCTCACGTACAAGATTCTACACCAAAAAATTAACTCTTTATTATTATTTCGCCACAAAAGTCTGTCGCGCTCCACAGCCCCCAGTTTTCATCCGATCGGAACCATTAAAGTATCCAAACGTTCGGCTCAACCGGGAATCGTGAACTCCCCCAAAAGAAATGTAAAAAAAATATCCCAGAATTCCCGGTTTTCCTGGACATTTTGCCCATTGAAAATGCATGGGCCATTTTTCAACCATGCACAACTCCCACATTTCTTGCCCGATACGAACAGTTCAAGTTCAATAAAATTCCCAGAATTCCCAGTTTTTCAAAGCCCTATTTTCACTTCTTCCTGGAAAGTTTTCACAGTCCACGTTTTTCAACAGTTTTTTGACCATTCCACCTTCAAAACATTCCTCTTAGTTGAGACAACAAATGCTCCCATTTTTTTTTGGTACAAATTCATAGTTTTTCCCAAAATTCCAGGAATTCTGACAATACCCATTCTAAAATCAAAATTGTACTACGTCCAAATATTTCAACACCAACCCATTCATTTTATCTCGGACTATTGAATCAATATTTTTTAAAACATAAACAAATTCTACAATGCCTCAAATTCTCAAAATGTGCCCACTTTTAACATATAACTTGCCTTTTAAAAATAAAAACACATTTTTGAAAGATAAATATTGTTTGGACACCAACACAATAGCATGTAGTACAGACAGTACTAAGAAATGTACTAATTATGTACATTCTTGTATTTTACGGACTATAGAGCACACCAGGATATAAGCCACACCCACTACATTTAGGAACACATTTTTCCAACATACTAGCTGCACTGGACTATAAGTCGCAGATACAGTATATACATTGTGAAATTAGTTTTTTAAACAGAAAAACTTTGCAAATGTTTATTTACATACCTTAATTGTGTCTGTAACACGGCAGTAAAACGGCTGATCAAACAAAATAGAAGACATCATAATGGACCCACTAGCTGCGCAAGCGAGCTCTCCAATCAGCTAAACAGACTCAATAACTCCACGGTGACGTTTTGGTGAATTTACTGAAACAATACAAAACGAATGCCATTGTAAGTTAATAATACTAACACAGACAGTCGTAACCGTGTTAGCATATTAGCTAATGCTAACGACGCTAGCGTCATTACATTATGACATTACGATAGCGCGTACAAAAATGGTTGAAAACACTCCTACTGACATCACACATGGGGCGGTTTAGTAAATGAGAATTGTTTAGTTATATTGTAAAACTTTCCATGGATTATTTTGATTCTGCTCCCGTCTGGGCTACACGTTTGGTCATATTTTTAATGGTTTGTTTCCGTGCACTCACTTTCTCAGCTCTTTTAGTGAGAGCGCAAGATGGCGTCCATCTGTGGACAATCCCAAAGTCAACCAGCAAGGTGTAGGATCCTAACTCAAATTAATTAATGACCGTGCACTCAGCAGTCCGTGTTTACCTGCTAGTAAATGTACATGACTCCCTCCCAGCTCTCGGTCGTCACTTGGCTTCATGTTGACCTGTTCTCTTGTGGCCCTCAGTGCATGGTCTGTAACCACACCATACGTCTTCCTGTTGTCCGTCAGATTCGGTTGAGGGAAGAGCTGGAATCCGTCACCGGCCAACTTTCTCAGACGCAACTGGAGGCGTCCGCTTCTCAGCAGAAGACCTCGGAGCTGCAGACTAAACTGAGCGCGAGGCTGCTGGACTGTGAAAGCCACAGCACGTACATCAGCGGGCTGGAATCACAACTGCAAGGTTTGTGCTGTCGCGCTCTTTACCGCACCTTTCACCCCGGAGGAACCCCAGTTAGCAGGAGGTCTGCAAAAGCCTGAAAATAATGTGCAACACTTCATCTTACTAAATGTATTCATTGGAAACAATGAATACATTGTAGACCCCGGACAAGGAAGACCGGGTAGACCCTGGTCAAGGAAGGTAGTGTAGACCCTAGACAAGAATGGCGGGGTAGACACTGGACAAGGAAGGCGGGGTAGACCCTGGACAAGGAAGGCGGGGTAGACCCTAGACAAGGAAGGCGGGGTAGACCCTGGACAAGAAAGGCGGGGTAGACACTGGACAATGAAGGCGGGGTAGACCCTGGACAAGAAGGTGGAGTAGACCCTGGACAAGAAAGGCGGGGTAAACCCTAGACAGGGAAGGCGGTGTACACCCTGGACAAGGAAGGCGGTGTAGACCCTGGACAAGAAAGGCGGGGTAGACCATGGACAAGAAGGTGGGGTAGACCCTGGACAAGGAAGGCGGGGTAGACCCTGGACAGGGATGGCGGGGTACACCCTGGACAAGGAAAGCGGGGATACCCTAGACAAGGGAGGCTGGGTAGACCCTGGACATAAAAGGCGGGGTCGACCCTGGACAAGGAAGGAGGGGTAGACCCTGGACAAGGAAGGCGGGGTAGACCCTGGACAAGAAAGGCAAGTTAGACCCTGGACAAGGAATGCGGGATAGACCCTGGACAAGGAAAGCGGGGTAGACCCTGGACAAGGAAAGCGGGGTAGACCCTGGATAAGTGTCCACCTCATTTCAGCATATTTTGACCTTTTATCTTATAATTGGGATTTTTTAGCTCATGATCATGATTTTTTATGTGCCATATTTTTGACTTTGTCTTAATTTTGGCTTTTTTTCTCAATTTCAACTTTTTATCCCATGATTTAGACTTTTTTTTTGTAATTGTGACATTTTATCTCATCTCAATCATCATTTTTTTAATCTCATAATTTCGACCATTTATCTGAGTTATTTTACCTTTAATCTTAAAATTTCCACTTCGTACATCATAATCATGATTTTTTGTCATCATTTTGAGATTTTATATCATTATTTTAACTTTTTATATCATAATTTTGACTTGTTGTCTAATAATCATGATTTGTATGTCATGTTTTTGACTTTTTACCTCATAATTTAATCTTTATATCAAATAATTATGACTTTTTATCTCATTATTTCAACCTTTTATAAATGTTTTTCCTTTTATCTCATAATTTCGACCTTTTATCTATTTTCTTTGCTTTAATCTCATAATTTCGATTTTGCACATCATAACCATGATTTTGGTCATGTTTTTTGACTTTTTACCTCATCATTTTGACTTTTTATCAAATAATTATTGCTTTTTATCTCATTATTTCGACCTTTTATTTATTTTTTAACCTTTTATCTCGTAATCTCGATTTTGTACACCATAATCACAATTGTCATGTTTTTGACATTTTATCTCATAATTATGACTTTTTATAAAATAATTATGGCTTTTTATCTTATTATTTTGAACTTTTATCTCATTTTTAACCTTTTATTTCATAATTTCGACTTTGTACATCATAATCATGATTTTGGTCATGTTTTTGACTTTTTACCTCATCATTTTGAGTTTTTATAAAATAATTATGGCTTTTTAGTTCATTATTACGACCTTTTGTTTATTTGTTTAACCTTTTATCTCGTAATCTCGAGTTTGTACATAATAATCATGATTTTTATGTCATGTTTTTGACTTTTGATCTCATCATTTCGACCTTTATTTATTTTTTAACCTTTTATCTCGTAATCTCGAGTTTGTACATCATAATCATGATTTTTATGTCATGTTTTTGACTTTTTATCTCATTATTTCGACCTGTTATCTAATTTATTTGCCTTTTATCTCATAATTTCCACTTTTTACATCATAATCATGATTGTCATGTTTTTTTACTTTTTATCTCATAATTTTGACTTTTTAGTAAATAATTATGGCTTTTTATTTCATTATTTAAACATTTTATCTCATAATTTCGACTTTACCTACTCAGTGGCCTAGTGGCTAGAGTGTCCCTCCTGAGATCGGTAGGTTGTGAGTTCAAACCCCGGCCGAGTCATACCAAAGACGATAAAAATGGGACCCATCACCTCCCTGCTTGGCACTCAGCATCAAGGGTTGGAATTGGGGGTTAAATCACCAAAATGATTCCCGGGCGGAATCATTTATTCAATAATTATGGCTTTTTATCTCATTATTTAAACATTTTATCTCATAATTTTGACTTTTTGTCTCATAATTATGATTGTCAGAATTTTTACTTTTTACCTCATAATTTCGCCTTTTTAGCAAATAATTATGGCTTTTTATCTCATTATTTAAACCTTTTATTTCATTGTTTTACCTTTTGTCTCATAATTTTGATTTTTTTGTCTCATAATCATGATTTTTATGTCATGGTTTTGACATTTTACCTCATAATTTCAACTTTTTATCAAATAATTATGGCTATTTATCTAATTATTTCAACCTTTTATAATTTTTTTTACCTTTTATCTCATAATTTCGACTTTGTACATCATAATCATGATTGTCATGTTTTTGACATAATTTTGACTTTTTATCAAATAATTATGGCTTTTGATCTCATTAAACATTTTACCTCATAATTTGGAGTTTTTGTCTCATAATTTTGACCTTTTATTTAACTTTTTTGCTTGTCATGTTTTTGACTTTTTACCTCATAATTTTGACTCTTTATCAAATAATTATGGCTTTATATCTCATTCTTTCGACCTTTGAAAGCCATTTAAACTTTTTATCTCATATTTGCGACTTTTTATTTTGTCATTTTGACATTTTATCTCATTAGATTTTTTTTTAACTTCTACTTGGATTCCAACAACACACAGCAAAGTGAATGAATTAATGAATGAATGAATGAATTAATGACAATATCACCGTGTTGTGCGTTGCTTTCAGAGCTGAAAGAAAGTTCTAACGCTCACGACTCTGCTGAGGAACGAAGACGCATGGAGGAGGAAGTCCATGACAAACGTCACCTGGAAGCAGTGAGTACCCTATTTTTCGGACTATAAGGCGCACTTAAGATCCTTTCATTTTCTCAAAATGGACAGTGCGCCTTATAACCCGGTGCCCCTAATGTACGTATTAATTCTGCTTGTGCTTACCGACCTGGAAGCAATTTTGTTTGTCACATGGTGTAATGACAAGTGTGACCAGCAAGTGGCAGTCACACATAAGAGATACCTGTGGACTGCAGGTTGACGCCTGTTGTTCAATAAATGACGATGGCAAGCAACACCAAAACTTAGAAAATGTAGAACATTACACACGGCGCTTCAAATGTTTTAGTAGGACTTTGGTAACTTGTCCTGTTTTTTCTGAGGTCGCAGTACAGAGCAGAGGAATGTGTTCCAAAAATAGGTGAATAAAAATGGATATTAAGACATTGAAAATGTATTGTCATTAAGGATGTAACAATACCAAAATGTCACGGTATGAAGCTGTATTGGAAGTGTCAGGAATGTTTACTGTCATTGAACACAAACATAACGATAAAATGTTCTCATCATATTTTTTAGTACAAACATGTATTTTTAAGTGCTAATATTTGTGCACGAACATCCATTCTTACATGTAAATATTACAAGAAAATGTAATCAGTTTTGAATAAAAATGGTTCAACTCATAAAAGTGTTTCAAGTAAGTCAGATATGATTATTTTTTAACTTTCAAGATTTCAAATTATTCAACAGCTTCAGATATATCCATAGATTTAAAGCTGTTATATATTTGTATCCTTTTTTTTAATGTTTTATGCTTGTTTGGTATAAAAAAAAAACATTTTTGCATGATAGAAAAACACAAAATGTGCATAATTTACAAAAACAAGTTGCAAAGTGGAATACGTTAGATGAGATAATTACAGCCTCTAAGAGGTCAATAATTCATAACACTGATTTTGATGCATTATTATTTTTGCAACTATGACCGTTTTTTCCCCCAAAACTCACACTATCCCACTCTAGACAAAAAATGGTCCAACTCATAAAAGTGTTAAAAGTCATATATTATTATTTTTTAACTTTCAACACTTAAAATTCTTCAACAGCTTCAGATCTATCCATATATATAAAGTTTTTATTATTTGTATTATTTTTTTATGTTTTATGCGCTTTTTGTTAAAAAATAAATAAAAAAATGATGATATAAAAACACAAAATATACATAATTTACAAAAATACTTTAGATGAGATAATTACAGCCTCTAACAGGTCAATAGTTCATAACACTGATTTTGATGCATTATTATTTTTGCAACTATGACAGTTTTTTTTCCAAAATCCCACTCTAGCAGAAAAATGGTCCAACTCATAAAAGTGTTATTATTAGTAAGTCATATATAATAAAACATTTAAAAAGTCCAACACTTCTACGCTTTTAGCAGCTTTAGACTCGTCAGTAAATATGAAGTTTGTATTTCGACTTTGTACATCATAATCATGATTGTCATGTTTTTGACTTTTTATCTCATAATTTTGACTTTTTATCAAATAATTATGGCTTTTGATCTCATTATTTCGACCTTTTATCTATTTTTAACCTTTTATCTCATAATCTTGACTTTGTACATCATAATCATGATTTTTATGTCCTGTTTTTGATTTTTTATCTCATTATTTTGACCTTTTATCTAATTTTCTTGTCTTTTATCTCATAATTTCGACTTTAATACATCATAATCATGATTGTCATGTTTTTTAGTTTTTATCTCATAATTTTGACTTTTTAGTAAATAATTATGGCTTTTTATTTCATTATTTAAACATTTTATCTCATTATTTCGACTTTACCTACTCAGTGGCCTAGTGGTTAGAGTGTCCCTCCTGAGATCGGTAGGTTGTGAGTTCAAACCCCGGCCGAGTCATACCAAAGACGATAAAAATGGGACCCATCACCTCCCTGCTTGGCACTCAGCATCAAGGGTTGGAATTGGGGGTTAAATCACCAAAATGATTCCCGGGCGCCGCCACCGCTGCTGCCCACTGCTCCCCTCACCTCCCAGGGGGTGATCAAGGGTGATGGGTCAAATACAGAGAATAATTTCGCCACACCTAGTGTGTGTGTGTGTGTGTGTGACAATCATTGGCACTTTAACTTTAGCTTTGTCTCATAATAATGATTTTTTAATGTCATGTTTTTTACATTTTACCTCATCATTTTTACTTTTTATCAAATAATAGTGTATTTTTATCTAATTATTTCAACTTTTTCAAAAATGTTTAACTTTTATCTTATAATTTCGACTTTGTACATCATAATCATGATTTTTATGTCATGTTTTTGACTTTTTACCTCATCATTTTGACTTTTTATCAAATAATTATGGCTTTTGATCTCATTATTTCGACTTTTGAACTCCATTTCGACTTTTTATCTCATAATTACGACTTTTTGTTTTGTAATTTTGACATTTTATCTCATTAGATGTTTTTTTTTTAACTTCTACTTGGATTCCAATCTGTGGTGGCCTTTCACACACAGCAAAGTGATGAATGAATGAATGAATGAATGACATGTGTGCAATATATCAGCTTTTCAGTATATTGAAAAAAGTGTGTTATAATGGGAGTCAACGGGGGACCTAAAAGGGGCCAAAGGGATTAGGTGTATAGTTAATGAATATCTCCTGTTTGGAATAACTTTGCAAAAAGTGATGCCATTTTTACATGATGCCATTTTAAAGAAGAACTTGTTCAAAACTACGTGGCCAAATTTCAGCCCTCGAACCTTTAAGTTTACCTGATTTGTCAAAGATGGAAAAAAAATGCAGAAAAGGACCTTTTTTTTGGTCCAAGGTGACTGAAGGGTTAAACTTAACATCCAGGGTAACACTATCATGTCATGATGTTCTGACAAGCATCGCAGAAGGCAGACTTTCTTACCTCCGCTAAATAGGTTGTTTTCGCCAGGGTTTTCTTTGTGTGTCTGATAGCAACATAACTCCAAAAGTTTTAATTTATTTTAATTGAATGTCATTTTCGGGGAAAAAAACAATTCCTCTTTTCTCCGCATGCTTCCTTCACTCACGTGTAATGTGGGTCTAATCCAGACCTGCTGCGGTTTATTTTTTACACCTGCAAACGCAAAAGTCCCAGGAAAAAAACGACACTCCCCAAGTTTCCGTTTGATGCCGTCACACGTCACGATTTTGAAACCGCAATACCGCGGTATCAACAATACTGCAACGATTGTTAAATACCCTATTTTCCAGACGATAGAGGGCACCGATATATAAGCCACACCCACTACATTTTAAAACAAAAATGTTTTCCCATACATTAGCCGCACCGCAGATATATATGTTGTGAAATGAGTTATTTACACAGAAATATTCTGTAAATGTTTATTTACATATCTTAATTGTTTCCAAACGGTGTCTGTAACACGGCAGTAAAACGGCTGATCAAACAAAACAGAAGTCATGGTCATGGACTCACTAGCTGCGCAAGCTGGCTCGCCAATCTGCTAAACAGACTCAATAACTCCACGGTGACGTTTTGGTGAATTTACTGAAGAATTTACTTGACTGAAACGACACAAAAAGAATGCCATTGTAAGTTAGTAATACTAACACAGAAACTGGTAGAAGTGTTAGCATATTAGCTAATTCTAACAATGCTAGCTTCATTACATTACGATAGCACCTACAAATATACATGAAAACACTCCTACAGACATCACACATGGGACGGTTTAGCGAGTAAGAATTGTTTTAGTTATATTGTAAAACTTGGAGCGATGAATGAAGAATCCATACAGGTTGAAATGTTATGGACGGCCAGAAGTTTGAATAGCACTTTTACTTCCGGTTGAAAGGACTGAATGGAAGGACACTGCAGAAACTGCAATGAGCGAACTTGTCCAAAAAGATGGCGCTGTAGCACAAATAATAAAACACCTTCTCAGTTAGTTTGCTTGATGACCGTCAGTAGATACATTAGGTACCCCTGTGATTTTGCCAAATTCCTGGGAGATTCTGGCGCGTGACGTGGGACTACCCAGGACCAGTTGCAGTATGTTCAAACAATCACCAGGTAGCATCTGTGAGCAGATAATACTTTTGTCATCTATTTTTCTTTCTGACTTATCAGGTAGTGCATTCTTCACTCACGCTTAGAGTGAAAATTGAGGCAAAATTAAACATCTGTCGCCGCGCCATTTTATAAGTCGCATGGTTCAAAGCCTAGGAAAAAAGTAGCAACTTATTGTTGGGAATTGAGGGTAAAGTATTGCGATATAAAGCCATGTTGATGTATTCCCCCCGACCCCAGCAGAAAGTCAAAAATTTTCCAAATGCTGTAAATTTCATTAGAACATACTGGATTGGCTATTTCATCGGGAAAAATACTTTTGATGCTTTTTTTTTTTTAGTCCCGTCAGCTGCGAGCAGAACTGGAGGAAGAGTGCAAGGTGAAGTGTGAACAGGCCCTAACCTCTGCCAGAGAACACCACCACAAAGAGATGGCTGAGCTTCAGGAGGAGAGAAATCGTCTGCTGCAAAAACTTCATGAGCTCCACCAAAAGGTATGCATTTGTCTTTTTAGCGTCACAATGAAATTCCAAACAATACCATGTTTACCATTTCCATATTTCTCTACCGTTCTTGTGTCAAAATGTGCTTCTCATTCAGGACTATCATCTTGTTTTGTCTCCACATGCCAAACATGTCTCTCATTTCTATGACACATTTCCCATGACCAAAATATTATTAATACTAGAATTTGCAATTCTGGTAGGAACTGCGTGAATGCCCAATGTGGGCATGTCGCCGTGCACGTGAGCGGAAGTTAAACGTTTGAATGTCCAGGGTGAGTGGAGTGTGTGGATGTTGTAACGGTTCAAATCGGATGGGAAAAGTGGGATATGGAGAAGTTTATATATTGCCCATTCATTGTCATTAGAGAGAAATTACAGGAAAACCGGGAATTTGGGGACATGCAAAATATGTTTTGCCTTTGATATCCAGGAAGAGTAGTGTGTGTGGATGGTTGAAAGGTCCGAATCAAGTAAAAAATACTGCAAAAAATTTTAATTTCCTGAAAATTTCGGGAAAAATTTAAGTTTTTAAAAATATTGATACTTGCACAATTGTCCTCGATGATATGAGAATTCCTGGTATCTTTTGAACTTTGAGAATGGTAGTTTGATTGTCCAGGGTGAGGAGAGTGTATGAATGTTGGAATGGTTCAAATCGGATGGGAAATGTGGGATATGCAGTTGATTGTATATTGCCCATTCATTGTCATTGGGGAGAAATTCCGGGATTACAGAGAATTTGGGGAAATGGAAAACATGTTTTGCCTTTAATAACCAGGAAGAGTAGTGTGTGTGGATGGTTGAAAGGTCCGACTCCAGTCGAAAATGGCGCAAAAAATTTAAATTTCCTGGAAATTCCGGGAAAACTGGGATTTTTAGAAATGGAAAATATGTTTTGCCTTTGATATCCAGGAAGAGTAGTGTGTGTGGATGGTTGAAAGGTCCGAATCAAGTAAAAAATACTGCAAAAAATTAAAATTTCCTGAAAATTTTGGGAAAAATGGGAGTTTTTAAAAATATTAATACTAGCACAATTGTCCTCGATGATATGGGAATTCCTGGTATCTTTTGAACTTGGAAAATGGTAGTTTGATTGTCCAGGGTGAGGAGAGTATATGGATGTTGGAATGGTTCAAATCGTATGGGAAATGTGGGATATGCAGTAGATTGTATATTGCCCATCCATTGTCATTGGGGTGAAATTCCGGGAAAACCGAGAATTTGGGGAAATGGAAAACATATTTTGCCTTTGATATCCAGGAAGAGTAGTGTGTGTGGATGGTTGAAAGGTCCGACTCCAGTTGAAAATGGCGCAAAAAATTTAAATTTCCTGGAAAATCCGGGAAAACTGGGAATTTTAGAAATGGAAAACATGTTTTGCCTTTGATATCCAGGAAGAGTAGTGTGTGTTGATGGTTGAAAGGTCCGAATCAGGTAAAAATTGACGCAAAAATGTGAGAAATTTGGCCGTTGTACAACTTTGATTACGTCCATTCATTTGAATGGAAATTTCCTGGAAATTTTGGCAAAACCGCAAGGTTTTTGTTAAATATCAATACCAGCACAATTTTCCTAGATTATATGAATGGGTTGGTGTTGGAGTGTGTTGAATCAGTTGAAAAATGTTGACGTAGTAACAGTTTGAATTGAGAAATGGTATTTCACAATTTCAAGAAAACCGGGAATTTCTACAAGAAAACAAATGGAACTTTTGTTGTCCCAACTAAGAAGAATGTTTTGCTGGTCAAATGGTTGTAACTGGCTGAAAAATGTGGACTGTGAAATTATTCCAGCAAGAGGTGAAAAAAGAGCGTCGGAAAAACGGAAATTCTGGGAATTCCTAGAATTTTTTTAACTTGGAAAATGGTAGTTAGATTGTCCAGGGTGAGTGGAGTGTGTGGGTGTTGGAACGGTTCAAATCGGATGGGAAATGTGGGGTATGCCGTAGATTGTGTATTGCCCATTCATTGTCATTGGGGAGAAATTCCCAGGAAAACTGGGAATTTTGGGTTATGGAAAACATGTTTTGACTTTGATATCCAGGAAGAGTAGTGTGTGTGGATGGTTGAAAGGTCCAACTCCAGTAAAAAATGGTGCAAAAAAATTGAAATTTCCAGGAAAACCGGGAATTTTAGAAATGCAAAACATGTTTTGCCTTTGATATCCAGAAATAGTAGTGTGTGTGGATGGTTGAAAGGTCCGAATCGGGTAAAAAATGGCGCAAAATTGTGAGAAATTTGGGCGTTTGAACTTTGATTATGTCCATTCATTTGAATGGACATTTCCTGGAAATGTAGGGAAAACCAGGAGTTTTTAAAAATATTGATACTAGCACAATTGTCCTCGATGATATGAATGGGTTGGTGTTGGAATTTTTTGAATCAGTTGAAAAATGTTGACGTAGTAACAGTTTGAATTGAGAATTGGTATTTTGGAATTCCTGGAATTTCGAGAAAAACGGGAACTTCTACCAAAAAAAAGAATGGAACTTTTGTTGTCCCAACTAAGAGGAATGTTTTGATGGTGGAATGGTTGTAATTGGCTGAAAAATGTGGACTGTGAAAACATTCCAGCAAGAATTGAAAATAGAGCTTTGGAAAACCAGAAATTCTGGGAATTCCTGGAATTTTTTGAACTTGGAAATGAAATAAATGGTAGTTCCATTGTCCAAGGTGGGTGGAGTGTGTGGATGTTGGAACGGTTCAAATTGGATGGGAAATGTGGTAATTGTGCAAGTTTGAAAAATGGCCCATTTATTTTCAATAGGCATAATGTCCCGGAAAACCGGGAATTGTGAGTAATCTGGGATATTTTTTTACTATTTTTTTTTTCGTGAGCTCAGGATTCCTGGTCAAGCTGAAAGTTTTGATACTCGAACGGTTCCGATCGGATGAAAACTGTGGGCTGTGAAAGCCTGCAAAGTTTTCGGGTGGAACAATAATAATGAAAGAATAAAAAAATTGTTATGTATAATCTTAAATGTGTGAATTATTGTTATTCACATATGTATTCTCTATGTATGAATCCTTACACGGTGCAACCTCCATTTACCATATTAATTGGTTCTTCAACAGGGTTCGTAAATGGAAAAGTTTGTATCGTGAAGCAAATTTCTCTATAGGCAACAATGTAAATATGAATAATTGGCTCCAGACTCGATAAAAGTCCCCATTTTAGTGAAGGTTCGTACACTTTAAACACTATAACAAATATTATAGAGTACTGCATATCAAACTAACATAACAAGGAGGTGATGCATCAGCTTTTTTCTTTATTAACAAGCTAAACTGTCCTGTATGTGCTGCTCTGCCAACTCTTACATGGACACAAGACCCGTTGGTGCCCTCACAAACGACCATAAATCACAAAAATCCTTAACTTTAACAATCTGGTTACGGTTAGATGGATCAGCTTTCTCTTTATTAAAAAGCTCAACTGTCCTGTATGTGCTGTCTGCCAACACTTACACAAACACAAGTCTCTTTGATGCCCTCACAAAAGATCAGAAATCACAAAAGTCCTTAACTTTAACAATCAAACTGGGTTAGGGTGAGTGGATCAGCTTTCACTTTATTAACAAGCTCAACTGTCCTGCATGTGCTGCTCTGCCAACACTTACTTAGACAGAAATCCCTTTGGTGCCCTCACAAACGACCAGAAATCACAAAAATCCTTAACTTTAACAATCAAATTGGGCTAGGGTTAAATGGATCAGCTTTCTCTTTATTAACAAGCTGAACTGTCCTGTATGTGCTGCTCTCCCAACACTTACACGGACACAAGTCCCTTTGGTGCCCTCACAAACGACCAGAAATCACAAACATCCTTAACTTTAACAATCAAATTGGGTTAAGGTTACATGGATGAGCTTTCGTTTTATTAACGAGCTGAACTGTCCTGTATGTGCTGCTTTGCCATCACTTACACAGACACAAGTCCATTGGGTGCCCTCACAAATGACCATAAATCACAAAAATCCTTAACTTTAACAATAAAATTGGGTTAGGGTTAGATGGATGAGCTTTCTCTTTATTAACATGTTGAACTGTCCTGTATTTGCTGCTCTGGCAACACTTACTTAGACAGAAGTCCCTTTGGTGCCTTCACAAACGACCAGAAATCACAAAAATCCTTAACTTTAACAATCAAATTGGGTTAGGGTTAGATGGATCAGCTTTATCTTTATTAACACGCTGAACTGTCCTGTATGTGCTGCTCTGCCAACACTTACATGGACACAAGTCCCTTTGGTGCTCTCACAAATGACCAGAAATCACAAAAATCCTGAACTTTAACAATCAAATTGGTTTAGGATTAGATGGATCAGCTTTCTCTTCATTAACAAGCTCAACTGTCCTGTATGTGCGGCTCTGCCAACACATACATAGACACAAGTCCCTTTGGTGCCCTCACAGAGGATCAGAAATCACAAAAATCCTTAACGTTAACAATCAAATTGCTACAATGATAATCATTTAAAAAAGACTAAAAACCACTTACATTAACATTGGCAAAGGAGGAGAAAGGAGCAGATGGACATTGGGACACGAGGGCTGTGTGTGTGTGTGCTTGGAAGAGGATCCGCTGATTCTCCGCTGTGAAATAAGTCTGCTCTGGCATGTGACATGTGTTTATGTATGGATACAAAGCATGCACATGTAATTTATTCCCGAATGTACACACATTTGCATGTTTCCCATAGTCTCTGTCTCCCTCTTGTGTCTCTTGTGTGAAGTGCAAAGAGCTGGAGACACTGAGAGAGGCTGCCAAGGAGACACAAGAGAGACGAGAGCGCCACCTGGAGACCACAGGGCCTGAGCAGCACAGTTCCGTGGACACAGCAGCAGAGGTCGTAAACACGTTAGCACGCAGGTGACACGTTTGACTGAACTGTTGTCAACCTGCAGGTGAAACGTGTGATGAACGGAGTGTTTCATTCCTTGCGGGGAGACTTTGAACCTGGTCAATCTTACACTGGCCACGCAGTGCTCAGTGTGATTGTCAACACTATCAAGGTGAGCGTTACACACATCAGTCGGCTCTATAACCTATAGATCGACCCATATGGGTTATTAGTAGTCAAGGAGGCCGATGATCGATATATTCATTTGCAGTAAAAGTTAGTAAAACATGAATATTATATGTCAGTAAACAGCTGGACAATGTTTTTTTAACATTCTTTTTTAGGTAGGTGGGTCCAGTAATGACATGTTTGATGCTGTGTTTAATTTATCATCAAAAAATATCAAACATCTTTATTACGAGGAGCATCAACATTTGATTTCAAAATGGTAAAATTGGTCAAAATATGACATTTCTCTACATCACAATAACTCTTCTACTCCATTTTATGCACTTTTATAACACTTTATGGATACATTCTAAGGTTTCCTTGTGAAATTTTGAGAACATTTAAATTAAACAAATGTCTGCGCTCCTTGAAAGGGAATCGTGTGCTTACCCAAAAGACATTTCTAAAATATCCCAGATTACCCAGAATTCCTGGTTTTCCGGGACATTTTCCCCCATTGAAAATAGGCTATTTTCCAAATATGCACAACTCCTACATTCCTCACCCGATGGGAACCGTTCCACTTTCAACACCTTTCACTCACCTTTAAGAATCAAACTAGCATTTTTCTCGAGTTAAAAAAAATTCCAGGAATTTTCACCTCTTGCCGGAAAGTTTTCACAATCGACATTTTTCAACCAATTCCTACCATTCCACAGTCATAACATTCCTCTTAGTTGGGACAACAAAAGTTAGATTTTTTTTTGGGTACAAATTCCCAGTTTTCCCAAAATTCAAAAAATTCCGAAATACCACTTTTCAATTCTGTTAAAGCATCACCATTTGTCAACCGATTCCAAAAATTCCAACACCAACCCATTCATATCATCAAAGACAATTGTTGTTTAAACATTCTTTTTTAGGTAGGTGGGTCCAGTAGTGACATAATGTTTGATGTTGTGATTAATCTATCATCAAAAAACATCAAACACCTTTATTACGTGTGTCTAAGTGGAGCAACAAAATTTGATTTCAAAATGGGAAAATTGGTCAAAATATGACATTTCTCTACATCAGAATAACTCATCTACTCCATTTTATAACACTTTATGGATTTAATACATTGTAAGGTTTCCTCCTGAAGTATTGTCAACATTGGAAATAAAATGATTCTGGACTCCTTCACATAGATTATAGTTGAGACATTTTTCAAGCTGGCTGACATCATTACTTCCTGAATTGTTAGAGAAAGTATGATAATGTGTGAGCTGCTGCCTACTACACTTTACTTACCGTATTTTCCGAAATACGGATCGCGTATATGAACCCCTACACACTACATTTTAGAAGAAAAAATATGTTTCCATATATTAGCCGCACAGGACTATAAATCGCAGATACATACGTTGTGAAATGAGTTATTTACGCAGAAATATTCTGTAAATGTTTATTTACATACCTTAATTGTTTCAAAACGGTGTTTGTGACACGGCAGTAAAACAGCTGATCAAACAAAACAAAACAGAAGTTATAGACCCACTAGCTGCGCCAGCTAACTCTCCAATCACCTAAACAGACTCAATAACTCCACGGTGACGTTTTGGTGAATTTACTGAGGAATTTGTGAAACTGAAACAATACATAAAGAATGCCATTGTAAGTTAATAATACTAACACAGACACTGGTAAATGTTTTAGCATATTAGCTAATACTAATGATGCTAGCTTGATTATATTCTGATAGCACGTACAAATATGTATGAAAACACTCCTACAGACATCCCACATGGGACAGTTTAGTCAGTAAGAATTGTTTCAGTTGTATTGTAAAAAGTACAAACGTTGCCTGGAGACGTGAATGAAGAATCCACACGAGTAGAAACGCTGTGGATGGCTAGGAGACGGAACGGCACTTGGAAGTTACGCTGCAGCACCTGCGATGAGCTAACACGTCCAAAAGATGGCATCTTAGCACAAACAATAAAACACCTTCTCAGTGTATTTCCTTGTTTGTTTTTTTATCTATTTGTACTATGGCCATCAGCGGAAAAAAAATCCATAAATTAGCTGCACCGTTTTATCAGCCGCAGGGGTCAAAGTACTGGCTTGTAGTCCGTAATTTATATTAATCTCACAAAGTTTGGATTTAGGGCAGAGATATCTGCGAAGTAGATCTCGCAGTAGCGAAACAAACAAAACGGAACCAGTAAGATGCCAGGAACGAAGGACAAAAACTGGATTCCTCAGACGAGATGTACCGTGTACACGTGAGCAACACTTAGGGCTGTGAATCTTTGGGCGCCACACCATTTGATTCTGTTTGAATCTTGGGGGAAAGGATTCGATTCAGAATTGATTCTCAATTCAAAATCAATACTTTTTTAATAACATTTGATGCCAGTTGTATGATGAACTACATTTTTCCATAAAATAGACAAACAGCTCTGATAAATGTATTTATTACTTTTAAAAAAACTGCTTTTGTTTAATAAAATTCTGTCCAAAAGTTTACTAAAGTCGACTAAGAATTGTGAAGAAAATTGATTCATTTGAAAATGAGGGTTGTGTGTTTCCTTCCAGAATGTGACGCTGACTCTGCTCAGTGGCAAGGATGGCCACAGCGCTAAGAAGGAGGTGTCGTCGGGCCAGGAAGAGGGAGAGAAAGTCCTTGTGAAGGAAGACCGAAAAGTGGAGACACTTGGTGACACAAAGGAGGACCATGGCCACACGCGTGAGGAACCAGGGTCCGGTCCAAGGGCCCAGTTAGAAAGAACACGGTCGCTTTCATCCACGGAGTCCAAGGAGCACAAAATAGCAGACGTGGAGGAACAAGTGGATAAACCACAGCCAAGAACGAAGAAGTCCATCTCTCAGGAATCTTTGAGGATTCCTGTCAAGCCACCTCCACACCCAGAAGGTCAAGTCATCCAAGGTGAAGACCAGAGGTGGGTGCTCACCTAGGTTTCTATGTTGTGTTGTTCATGGTCTCGGGTCGGGCGGCCATATTTGTTGACAGGCGGGCTTACCAGACACCCGCCTATGGTTTGGTTTTCAGGGCCCCTACCGGTCATTAGCGGTCTAGGAGGGCGAGGTGTGATATTGGGAGACCGTGTTCATTTGCAGGAAAAGTTCTTTAAACATGAATACCAGGGCTGGGGGATTTTGGCAAAACTATTAATCATGATTATTGTGTGAATGTCCAATCATTCACACAATAATCATGATTATTGAGTGAATGTCCAAATATTCACACAATATGATGATTGTGTGAATGTCCAATCATTCACTCAATAATCATGGTTATTGTGTGAATGATTGGACATTCACACAATGTCCAAGTATTCACACAATAGTCATGATTATTCTGTGAATGTCCAATCATTCACACAATAATTTTGATTATTGTGTGAATGTCCAAGTATTCACACAATATGATGATTGTGTGAATGTCCAATCATTCACACAATAATCATGATGACTATTGTGTGAATACTTGGACATTCACACAATCATCATATTGTGTGAATACTTGGACATTCACACAATAATCATGACTATTGTTTGAATACTTGGACATTCACTCAATAATCATGGTTATTGTGTGAATGATTGGACATTCACACAATGTCCAAGTATTCACACAATAGTCATGATTATTCTGTGAATGTCCAAGCATTCACACAATAGTCATGATTATTTTGTGAATGTCCAAGCATTCACACAATTATCATGATTATTGTGTGAATGCTTGGACATTCACAAAATAATCATGACTATTGTGTGAATGCTTGGACATTCACTCAATAATCATGATTATTGTGTGAATGATTGGACATTCACACAATGTCCAAGTATTCACACAATAGTCATGATTATTCTGTGAATGTCCAAGCATTCACACAATAGTCATGATTATTCTGTGAATGTCCAATCATTCACACAATAATCATGATTATTGAGTGAATGTCCAAACATTCACACAATAATCTTGATTATTGTGTGAATGTCCAAGTATTCACACAATATGATGATTGTGTGAATGTCCAATCATTCACACAATAATCGTGATGACTATTGTGTGAATACTTGGACATTCACACAATCATCATATTGTGTGAATACTTGGACATTCACACAGTAATCATGACTATTGTTTGAATACATGGATATTTACACAATAATCATGATTATTGTGTGAATGATTGGACATTCACACAATGTCCAAGTATTCACACAATAGTCATGATTATTCTGTGAATGTCCAAGCATTCACACAATAGTCATGATTATTTTGTGAATGTCCAAGCATTCACACAATTATCATGATTATTGTGTGAATGCTTGGACATTCACAAAATAATCATGACTATTGTGTGAATGCTTGGACATTCACTCAATAATCATGATTATTGTGTGAATGATTGGACATTCACACAATGTCCAAGTATTCACACAATAGTCATGATTATTCTGTGAATGTCCAAGCATTCACACAATAGTCATGATTATTTTGTGAATGTCCAAGCATTCACACAATAATCATGATACTTGTGTGAATGCTTGGACATTCACACAATAATCATAAATGCTTGGACATTCACACATTAATCATGATCATTGTGTAATTACTTGGACATTCACACAATAGTCATGATTATTGTGTGAATGTCCAAGTATTCACACAATAGGCATGATTATTGTGTGAATGTCCAAGTATTCACACAATAATCATGACTATTGTGAGAATGTCCATGCATTCCCACAATAGTCATAATTATTGTGTGAATGTCCAAGTATTCACACAATAGGCATGATTATTGTGTGAATGTCCAAGTATTCACACAATAATCATGACTATTGTGTGAATGTCCAAGCATTCACACAATAATCATGATTATTGTGTGAATGTCCATTCATTCACACAATAGTCATGATTAATGTGTGAATGTCCAAGTAATTACACAATAATCTTGATTAATGTGTGAATGTCCAACTATTCACACAATAATCATGACTATTGTGTGAATGTCCAAGTAATTACACAATAATCATGATTATTGTGTAAATGTCCAAGTATTCACCCAATAGTCATGATTAATGTGTGAATGTCCAAGTATTTACTATTGTTTTTATTCTACACCAAAAATGCATCCATTTATTATTATTATTTTTCCACAAAAGTCCACAGCCCAAAGTTTTCATTCGTTCAGAATCGTTCAGGTGATAAAACGTCCAGCTTGACCAGGAATTGTGCGCTTACCCAAAAACTTTTTTTTTTAGATATCCCAGATTACCCAGAATTCCCGGTTTTCCGAGACATTTTTCCCATTGAAAGTGAATGGGCCATTTTCCAAACAGGCATAACTCCCACATTTTTCATCCGATGGGAACCGTTCCACTTTCCACACCTTCCACTCACCTTGAAGAATAAAACTATCCTTTTTCCAAGTTCAAAGAAATTTCAGGAATTTCCACCTCTTGCGGGAAATTTTTTTGCAGTCTTAATTCCGACCATCCCACCTTCAAAATATTCCTCTTAGTTGGAACAACAATAGCTAGAATTTTATTTTGGTACAAATACCCAGTTTTCCCGAAATTCCAAAATATCACTTTTTGATACTATTTATAATAGATATTTACAAAGAGTTTGCATTTTTGTCAGAGGTATCTTTTCTGCCGTCTCAGTCTGACAGACGACCGTCCAAAGGAAAACGGAGCACAGACTCGTTCCCAGAAGAAGGCTCATGACAAACACGTTCTGCAGGAAGAGGAAGACGAGCAGGTCTGGAAAGTCTCCAACCATTTTTTCTTCTTTCAAATCCTCTTTTGCGCCACCGCGATGGAACCACTTTCAGCCTTCACGTGTGTCAAGTGCAAAATGGCTCTTTTTCAGCAGCACACAGGAAGTCAACACTTTGTAGGACTCGACAAAAACTATTCAGTTTAATGGCAAAGACTACTTCTTGGAATGGCAACTGCATACAAAATCTACTAGATGATACTCGCAAATGGTGCTCAGAAGTGTAAAAACTGGACAAGATAGTGGTTATTATTAGTTGTTATTATTATCATTAGTTATTATTATTATTATTATCATTAGTTATTATTAGTATTAGTATATTATTATTAGTTTAATTATTGTTATTAGTTATTTGTATTAGTTATTTTTTATTAGTTATTATTAGTAGTATTATTAGTTATTGTTATTATTAGTTATTGTTGTTATTAGTTATTGTTATTATTAGTATTAGTTATTATTATTATTAGTTATTGTTATTATTATTAGTTATTATTATTATTATATATAGCTCGGTTGGTAGAGCGGCCGTGCCAGCAACTTCAGGGTTCCAGGTTCGATCCCTGCTTCTGCCATCCTAGTCACTGCCGTTGTGTCCTTGGGCAAGGCACTTTACCCACCTGCTCCCAGTGCCACCCACACCGGTTTAAATGTAACTTAGATATTGGGTTTCACTATGTAAAGCGCTTTGAGTCACTAGAGAAAAGCGCTATAGAAATATAATTCACTTCACTCTCCCCACTGGGGTGAGTTTTTCCTTGCCCTTATGTGGGCTCTGTACCGAGGATGTCGTTGTGGCTTGTGCAGCCCTTTGAGACACTTGTGATTTAGGGCTATATAAATAAACATTGATTGATTGATTGATTCACTTCAATTAATTAGTTATTATTATTATTATTAGATATTATTATAAATTATTATTAGCTATTATTATTATTAGTAGTAGTAGTAGTAGTAATAATTATTATTATTAGTTATTATTATTATTATTATTATTAGTAGTAGTAGTAGTTATTATTATTAGTAGTTATTATTATTGTTATTAGTTATTATTATATTTGTTAAAATATTAGCATTTATAAACACATGTTAGCACATTTCCAGATACTAGGAACAAATGTGATACTTTGATTACAGACCTCAGTTCCCTTCCTCATTTACCACCAGTTCTTTCTTCAAGTCAGTGGTGTTTCTCACCTTCTCTGTCAAAGTGCCGGCAGACCTGCCGGTGGTTGATTATCGGTCGTTTCTGCTCCCGCAGAGCCTGAAGGGATGTCCGCCGCTGTTTGACGAGGACGAGGACGAGGGCGACAACGACGACGGCAGCTGGTTGAGCTGAGACAGTCGCCAGTTACCTGCCAGGTGGGAACGTATCCATGGCGACCAGAACCTGTGAGTACCTGCCAGGTGGGAACGTATCCATGACGACAAGAACCTGTGAGTACCTGCCAGGTGGGAACGTATCCATGATGACCAGAAGCAGTGAGTCCCACCAACAGAACCAGCAATGTTGTCAACAACATCGTGCTCCTTTGTAGCCTTCATGGAGCTACTGTAAATGCGAACATTTTACACTTTGGCTAACCTGAAGTAAATAAAGGTTACTTTTTAACTCATGGCTGAAAAGCATTTTTAGTGGTGGTTGTAAAAGGTGGGGTCAGATGGTCTACTTGTGTACTTAATATGTGCTTCTGTCCCCTTCTCAGGACCACTTTTTCTTTCAACACGTGTTGTTAGCATTACTGGCAACTCCTTTGCTTCCAGGCCGGATCTTTTGGTGAATTATTTAGTAAAAATGGAACATTTTCATAGCTAGAGCGTTAAAAACACAAACTGTCCAAAAATTAAGTTGGACAAAAGTGAAAGAAGACAGCAAATTAAGTACACCACACCTAAATAATATAAGTTTATATAAGTTCACTAATGTTACTTTTGAAACATTTTCCAATCAATTTTTTACAAGTTTTGTGAACTTTCTGTTTTTTAATTTGTTAAAACTTTGTACTATTAAATTTGGTGATTAGTGAATATGCAACCAAATTGGGTTTAATAAAAATGAATGTTAGCATGCTAACAGTTAGCATAAAATGTATCAAGTTATATCACTCTGTTTTTTAATTTGTTAAAACTTTGTATAATTTAGTTGGTGATATGTTGAAGATGCAACAAAATTATGTTTAATAAACATGAATGTTAGCATGCTAACAGTCAGCATAAAATGTACGAAGTGATATCACACTGTTTTTTAATTAGTTAAAACTTTGTATAATTAAATTGGTGATAAGTTGACGATGCAATAAAATGAGGTTTAAGAAACATGAATGTTAGCATGCTAACAGTTAGCATAAAATGTACCAAGTTATATCACTGTTTTTTAATTAGTTAAAACTTTGTATAATTAAGTTGGTGATAAGTTGAAGATGCAACAAAATTAGGTTTAATAAACATGAATGTTAACATGCTAACAGTTAGCCTAAAATGTACCAAGTTATATCACTGTTTCTTAATTTGTTAATGATTTGTATAATCAGGTTGGTGATAAGTTGAAGATGCAACACAATTAAGTAAAATTTTGAAAAAATTGTCCAAAAATTAAGTTGGAGAAAAATGAGAGAAGACAGCAAATTAAGTACACCACACTTAAATAAAATATATAGAAGTTAAAATGTTTTACTTTGATACAACTTTAAAAAATTGTTGCAACATTTTTCAATCAATTTCTACAAGTTTTGTGAACTTGAGTTTTTTTTTATTTGTGAAAACTATTAAGTTGGTACTAAGTTGAAGATGAAACCAAATGAAGTGTTCCATTTTGCAAACATGACAAACTACCGTACTTGTGATATTTCATGTCCCAGATAAAGAATGTCTTGTAGGAGACATGGATAAAACTGAAGAGATGTTCCAAGACTGTCCAGCAATGACCACAAAAACTGAAGAGATGTTCCAAGTATGTCCAGCACTGTCTATGAGCATCTGGACTCGATCTGACCAATCTAAGTCTATGAACATCTTGACTAGATCTGACCAATCTAAGTCTATGAGCATCTGAAATAGATCTGACCAATATAAGTCTAAGACTAGATATGACCAATCTAAGTCAAATACTAGATCTGACCAATCTAAGTCTATGAGCATCTGGACTAGATCTGACCAATCTAAGTCTATGAGCAAACCTGACTAGATCTGACCAATCTAAGTATAGATGTGACCAATCTACAAACCCCGTTTCCATATGAGTTGGGAAATTGTGTTTGATGTAAATATAAACGGAATACAATGATTTGCAAATCTTTTTCAACCCATATTCAATTGAATGCACTAAAAAGACAAGATATTTGATGTTCAAACTCATAAACTTTTTTTTTTTTTTGCAAATAATAATTAACTTAGAATTTCATGGCTGCAACACGTGCCAAAGTAGTTGGGAAAGGGCATGTTCACCACTGTGTTACATGGCCTTTCCTTTTAACAACACTCAGTAAACGTTTGGGAACTGAGGAGACACATTTTTGAAGCTTCTCAGGTGGAATTCTTTCCCATTCTTGCTTGATGTACATCTTAAGTTGTTCAACAGTCCGGGGGTCTCCGTTGTGGTATTTTAGGCTTCATAATGCGCCACACATTTTCAATGGGAGACAGGTCTGGACTACAGGCAGGCCAGTCTAGTACCCGCACTCTTTTACTAAGAAGCCACGTTGATGTAACACGTGGCTTGGCATCGTCTTGCTGAAATAAGCAGGGCCGTCCATGGTAACGTTGCTTGGATGGCAACATATGTTGCTCCAAAACCTGTATGTACCTTTCAGCATTAATGGTGCCTTCACAGATGTGTAAGTTACCCATGTCTTGGGCACTAATACACCCCCATACCATCACAGATGCTGGCTTTTCAACTTTGCGCCTATAACAATCCGGATGGTTCTTTTCCTCTTTGGTCCGGAGGACACGACGTCCACAGTTTCCAAAAACAATTTGAAATGTGGACTCGTCAGACCACAGAACACTTTTCCACTTTGTATCAGTCCATCTTAGATGAGCTCAGGCCTAGCGAAGCCGACGGCGTTTCTGGGTGTTGTTGATAAACGGTTTTCGCCTTGCATAGGAGAGTTTTAACTTGCACTTACAGATGTAGCGACCAACTGTAGTTACTGACAGTGGGTTTCTGAAGTGTTCCTGAGCCCATGTGGTGATATCCTTTACACACTGATGTCGCTTGTTGATGCAGTACAGCCTGAGGGATCGAAGGTCACGGGCTTAGCTGCTTATGTGCAGTGATTTCTCCAGATTCTCTGAACCCTTTCATAATATTACGGACCGTAGATGGTGAAATCCCTAAATTCCTTGCAATCGCTGGTTGAGAAAGGTTTTTCTTAAACTGTTCAACAAATTGCTCACGCATTTGTTGACAAAGTGGTGACCCTCGCCCCATCCTTGTTTGTGAATGACTGAGCATTTCATGGAAGCTGCTTTTATACCCAATCATGGCACCCACCTGTTCCCAATTAGCCTGTTCACCTGTGGGATGTTCCAAATAAGTGTTTGATGAGCATTCCTCAACTTTATCAGTATTTATTGCCACCTTTCCCAACTTCTTTGTCACGTGTTGCTGGCATCAAATTCAAAAGTTAATGATTATTTGCAAAAAAAAAAATGTTTATCAGTTTGAACATCAAATATGTTGTCTTTGTAGCATATTCAATTGAATATGGGTTGAAAATGATTTGCAAATCATTGTATTCCGTTTATATTTACATCTAGCACAATTTCCCAACTCATATGGAAACGGGGTTTGTATGTTTATGTTTAAGTATTTGGCATACGCTTTTATCCAAAGCGACATACATAAAAAATACATATAAAACAATCACTGTATACATTATCATTTAAGGGAAGAATGTAATAGAAAATATCAATACAAAGTGTTAAGACAGAATAAACTCTCTGCTGCTGCAGCAACAGAGATACAGTCTATAGGTCCCTAAGATATACTGTATAGATAGCTAATGTATTCATACATTGTTTATGTAGGATATATGCATGTATATATAACCTAATCATATTGTTTCTTCAACTTAAAAATAGCTGACCGTTTTTTTCCCCCTTCTCTGGAATTATATTCCCAGTTTTGATCTCGGACGTCTGGTCAGTGGTCACTTATAGCATATAAGAATATTCTATTACTGTTAAGCAAACTATGAATAATAAAACACGCCAAAACATGTGTCCTTTATCATAGTTACACGTATGACAAAAAAACACTTGAAAATCAGTGGTATTCAGTGAGGTAAGATGAATTAAATGCACTCACAGTTCATTGCTCCTGCCAAATGAATTGCACTGAGTGGAGCGGATCACCACTCCAAGATGGCGGCCCCGCGTCTCGTCAGCGCCAGTAGGCAGTAGCGCTCGATGCTGCGTACCCTTATAAGATGTCTATGGTTTACCTCCCAACAGCCATGGTGGCATCATACTACACCCCCATTGTGCACAAATGACTGACAGACTCTTGGCCAATTTGGTCTTTTGCAAATACAATGCAGCATAGGACCCTGACATGTAAAAAGTACAACTCAATTTATTGTTATGTTCACGTATTTGTTTTGTTTTTCATGTGTACGCACACATAAACACACATACAGTATGAGATGAGATCAATGAGATGAGGTAAGAACAGGATAGAAACTGCTGTGGAACTAGTTAAAATGCAATATGCCATGGAAATACAATGTTAACACTTTTGTGCAAATAAGTACAGTTGCACTTGTTTTTTCAAATGTGTTTATTCTGTAAAGGAATGAGTTAAATGTTTAAAATGACTGGTAAATAGTGCTATTATGAAGTGCAATGTCAGCACTATTTTTTTTCCTGCAATTTCAAATGCACTTGTTTTAATAAATAAGTACAGCGTTTTAAAAGCATACACAATCTGTGTAAATATATTAGTCTACAGTTAAAAGGACTTGAAAGGACTCGAAACTCAAAATGCAGGACTTGGGACTTGACTTGAGACTTTCCAGTCTTGACTTTGGACTTGACTCGAGACTTGCCTGTCTTGACTTACTTATGACTTGCAAAACAATGACTTGGTCCCACCACTGTTATATCAATCAATCAATCAATGTTTACTTATAGCTCTAAATCACGAGTGTCTCAAAGGGCTGCGCAAGCCACAACAACATCCTCGGCTCAGATCCCACATCAGGGCAAGGAAAAACTCAACCCAATGGGACAATGAGAAACCTTGGAGGTGCGATGGACGTTGAGTGGATCTAGCATAATATTGTGAGAGTCCAGTCCATAGTGGATCTAACATAATAGCGAGAGTCCAGTCCATAGTGGGGCCAGCAGGAGACCATCCCGAGCAGAGACAGGTCAGCAGCGCAGAGACGCCCCCAACCGATGCACAGGCGAGCGGTCCACCCCGGGTCCCGACTTTGGACAGCCAGCGCTTCAACCGTGGCCACCGAACCTGTGCAGAAAAGAAACGGCAGATCAACTGGTCTAAAAGGGGGGTCTATATAAAGGTTAGAGTATACAAATGAGTTTTAAGATGGGACTTAAATGCTTCTACTGAGGTAGCATCTCTAACTGTTACCGGGAGGGCATTCCAGAGTACTGGAGCCCAAATAAACGCTCTATAGCCCACAGACTTTTTTTGGGGTTCTGGGAAACACTAATAGGCCGGAGTTCTTTGAACGCAGATTTCTTGCAGGGACATATGGTACAATACAATCGGCAAGATAGGATGGAGCTAGACCGTGTAGTATTTTATACGTAAGTAGTAAAACCTTAAAGTCACATCTTAAGTGCACAAGAAGCCTGTGCAGGTGAGCCAGTATAGGTATATGTATATATATATATATATATATATATATATATGTATATATATATATATATATATATATATATATATATATATATATATATATATATATATATATATATATATATATACACAGTATAGGTATATGTATATAAAGGTATATACAGTATAGGCGTAATATGATCAAACTTTCTTGTTCTTGTCAAAAGTCTAGCGGCTGCATTTTGTACCAACTGTAATCTTTTAATGCTAGACATATACAGTATATATATATATATATATATATATATATATATATATATATATATATATATATATATATATATATATATATATATATTGGCAACACTAAAAAGTTGGCCCTAGTGTGTGAATGTGAGTGTGAATGTTGTCTATCTGTGTTGGCCCTGTGATGAGATGGCGACTTGTCCAGAGTGTACCCCGCCTTCCGCCTGATTGTAGCTGAGATAGGCTCCAGCGCCCCCCGCGACCCCGAAGGGATTAAGCGGTAGAAAATGGATGGATGGATATATATGTATGTATAAATAAGTATAAATGTGTATATATATTAAAATAAAGACAATAGAACATGACAATGCGATACAAACAATAAAAATAAGTTAGCAGAAGAGAAGGTTAGGTTAGTAGTGGAAGACGTTTTAGGTCAAATAATTACATACATTTAAAAAAAGACTGGGATAAAATAAATAAAATAATATAGTAGCGTTATCTCGTTCCACACTCCATATAAGAAGGTGGCGGTAATGCACACCACAAGCTTCCTTGCCAACCGCCAATAAACCAGAGAAGAAGAAGGGTAGGGCTAAGCGCGCAGTTCGTGTATTTTGTCCAAGTAGCGACCCGTAGGATCAGGAAGTCGGGAGGTGAACACCTGACTGGACACGCTCCCGTCCACTTATTGACAAGAAGGAAAGTGGTCTTTGCCATCAATATAGACACTTTGATCCATCAGATCAAGATGAGTGCTATGCGAACTGTCCTGTTTTCTACCGGCTTGGTGGCGGTGTTAGGACTCGGCTATGGAATGTGGTCCATTATTACTCCAGGCGAGGAGAGGCGGAGAGAACTCATCAAGGTGACTTTACGTTCTCACAACTTGACATTCACGTCTGACTTTGTCCTCATTTATGTATAAACAATACCGTTACTAAAGTTACATTCGTTCTTGAAAAGACTTCTCTTCGATATTCAAATGTTTGCACGGTTAGCCGCTGAGCGTCCTGTCGTTGCTTGCTAGCCCTTTACGAAAGACTGTCTTTTTGCGCATGCGCCAGTCTCCATGACGTAACACGAGAGATGAGATTTGTGGCTCGTTGATAGAAGCCGGATGCAAAGATCAAATACTTCCGACTTATTAGGGCTCACTACAGTCTTGGAAAATAGGCTTTTAGTACTTTACATGACGCTAGCCCAGAACACATCCCCGTCGTGTCAAATAGTCATTATCAAATACTATGAAAATATTGTCATCTATCATCAATCAATCAATCAATCAATCAATGTTTATTTATATAGCCCTAAATCACAAGTGTCTCAAAGGGCTGCACAAGCCACAACGACATCCTCGGTATAGCCCACATAAGGGCAAGGAAAAACTCACCCCAGTGGGACGTCGATGTGAATGACTATGAGAAACCTTGGAGAGGACCGCATATGTGGGTAACCCCCCCACCCCCCTCTAGGGAGACCGAATGCAATGGATGTCGAGTGGGTCTAACATAATATTGTGAGAGTTCAGTCCATAGTGGATCCAGTATAACAGTAAGAGTCCAGTCCACAGTGGGGTCAGCAGGAAACCATCCCGAGCGGAGACGGGTCAGCAGCGCAGAGATGTTCCCAACCAATATACAGGCGAGCGGTCCACCCCGGGTCCCGACCCCGGACAGCCAGCACCCCATCCATGGCCACCGGATCTGTGTGTCTCCCCTTCCACAAGGGATAGGGGGGAGCAGAGGAGAAAAGAAAAGAAACGGCAGATCAACTGGTCTAAAAAAAGGGGGGCTCTTCAAAGGCTAGAGTATACAAATGAGTTTTGAGATGGGACTTAAATGTTTCTACTGAGGTAGCATCTCTAACTGTTACCGGGAGGGTATTCCATAGTGCTGGAGCCCGAATAGAAAACGCTCTACAGCCCGCAGACTTTTTTTGGGCTCTGGGAATCACTAATAAGCCGGAGTTCTTTGAACGCAGATTTCTTGCCGGGACATATGGTACAATACAATCGGCAAGATAGGCTGGAGCTAGACCGTGTAGTATTTTATACGTAAGTAGTAAAACCTTAAAGTCGCATCTTAAGTGCACAGGAAGCCAGTGCAGGTGAGCCAGTATAGGCGTAATATGATCAAACTTTCTTGTTCTTGTCAAAAGTCTAGCAGCCGCATTTTGTACCAACTGTAATCTTTTAATGCTAGACATAGGGAGACCCGAAAATAATACGTTACAGTAATCGAGACGATCTAATGTTCCGATGTTTGAAAAAAAAGTATGAATGGTATCATGTGCGATACAAGCTGTCCTGCAGAGTGTTTACTTGTGTGTAATATATATATTTTTTTTTAAATATTAAATAAGGTGAAATATGTGTTAGATTATAGGGCAATGCGTATATTGTATTGTGCACTTATATTGCCATATATCAGCTACTGTGTGGAAGTGTGGGGGAACACATATAACAGTGTTTTTCAACCACTGTGCCGTGAGATACAGTCTGGTGTGCCGTGGGAGATTATGTAATTTCACCTATTTGGATTAAAAATATTTTTTGACAACCAGTAATTATAATCTGCAAATTATGTGGCGTTGTTGTGTGTCGGTGGTGTCCAGAGCTTGGCAGCGTAACCGTGTAATGCTCTTCCGTATCAGTAGGTGGCAGCCGGTAGCTAATTGCTTTGTAGATGTCGGAAACAGCGAGAGGCAGTGTGCAGGTAAAAAGGTGTCTAATGCTTAAACCAAAAATAAAGAAAAGGTGAGTGCCCCTAAGAAAAGGTATTGAAGCTTAGGGAAGGCTATGCAGAGCGAAACTAAAACTGAACTGGCTACAAAGTAAACAAAAACAAAATGCTGGACGACAGCAAAGACTTACTGTGGAGCAAAGACAGCATCCACAAAGTACATCGGAACAAGACATGACAATCAACAATGTCCCCATGAAGAAGGATGAAAATCACTTAAATAGTCTTGATTGCTAAAACAAAGTAGATGCGGGAAAATATCACTCAAAGGAAGACATGAAACTGCTACAGGAAAATACCAAAAAAAGAGAAAAAGCCACCAAAATTGGAGCGCAAGACAATAACTGAAACACTACACACAGGAAAACAGCAAAAAACTCAAAATAAGTCACGGCGTGATGTGACAGGTGGTGACAGTACACCTACTTTGAGACAAGAGCTATATTGATGCATGCTTGGTTATGGTTTAAAGTCATATCCAACAATTGCGACGACGACTTTTTACTGTCAACTGAGTTTCGTTTTTTAAATGATTTCTGCTGGCGGTGTGCCTCCGGATTTTTTCAATGAAAAAAATGTGCCTCGGCTCAAAAAAGGTTGAAAAACACTGACATATAAGAGTAACATAAAGGCATTGTATCAACTACAGAAAAGAGCTATAAGGATTATTCATAAAGTAGATTACTTAGAACACTAACATATTTATTAATTCGGGTTTATTGAAATAAAGTTACAGACACCATGTGTCATGTTTAAGGCTAGAAGTAAAACATTACCAGCAAATTTACAAAAAATGTTTGTCATCACTTCTGAGAATGAAGAGCATAGAAGAAAAGGTCATTTCCAACATCAGTATTCAAGGACAACTTTAAAACAAATGTGCATATCAGTGGTGGGGGTTAAACTATGGAATTCTCTTTACAATGAGATAAAAGATTGTAAAAATATATTCCAATTGAAAGAAAATATATAAAGACAGAACATTTTACATTTTGTTTTATATTTATTATTTTACTTATTTTTTGCCTGGTTTTGTATTTGTTTTGTATCATCCCGTGAGGTATATATTACATTTTTTGTTTTTTGTTTTTTTGTTCAGTTTGTACTTCATGAAGTTTTGCACTTGTGTTTTTTTGTGTGTTTTTTTGTTTGTTTTCATTATATTTGGATGCAATTGTTGGTTTATATGATATCATTAAGTAAGACTACGTATTATGTTGAAGGAGCCAGAAAAATATAAGATTTTTCTTCATCCTGCTCCTTCTCAGGCATTGGTGTGTAAATGTATAAATTAATAATTGAGGTATAATTGTCTATGGATCCAAGATGCACATCAATGAAGGAGATAAATAAAAATGAAATGAAATGAAATGTGCGATACAAGCAGTCCTGCAGCGTGTTTACTTGTGCAATATCATGTGCGATGCAAGCAGTCCTGCAGGGTGTTTACTTGTGTGCAATATCATGTGCGATTGAGGCAGTCCTGCAGCGTATTTACTTGTATGCCATATCATATGCGACACAGGCAGTCCTGCAGCATGTTTAATTGTGTGATGTCATGTGCGATACAAGCAACCCTGCAGCATGTTTGTGTGTGATATTATGTGTGATACAAGCAGTCCTGCAGCGTGTTTCCTTGTGTGTGTGATATCATGTGCGATACAAGCAGTCCTGTGGCGGGTTTACTTTTGTGATATCATGTGCAAAGAAGCAGTCCTTCAGTTTATTTGTGATATCATTTGCGATACAAGCATTCCTGCAGCATGCTTACTTGTGTGATATCATGTGCGATACAAGCAGTCCTGCATAGTGTTTACACGTGTGATATCATGTGCGTTACAAGCAGCCCTGCAGCCTGTTTGTTTGTAATATCATGTGTGATACAAGCAGTCCTGCAGCGTGTTTACTTGTGTGATATCATGTGCCAACAAGCGGTCCTGCAGGATGTTTACTTGTGTGTGTGATATCATGTGTGATACAAGCAGTCCTGCAGCGTGTTTACTTGTGTGTGATATCATGTGCGATACAAGCAGTCCTGCAGCGTGTTTGCTTGTGTGTGATATCATGTGCGATACAAGCAGTCCTGCATCGTGTTTACTTGTGTGATATCATGTGCGAACAAGCAGTCGTTCAGGGTGTTTACTTGTGTGTGATATCATGTGTGATACAAGCAGTCCTGCAGCGTGTTTGCTTGTGTGTGTGATATCATGTGCGATACAAGCAGTCCTGCAGAGTGTTTTCTTGTGTGCAATATAATGTGCGATTGAAGCAGTCCTGCAGCGTATTTACTTGTATGCGATATCATATGCGATACAAGCAGTCCTGCACCGTGTTTACTTGTGTGATATCATGTGCGAACAAACAGTCCTGCAGGGTGTTTACTTGTGTGTGATATCATGTGTGATACAAGCAGTCCTGCAGCGTGTTTACTTGTGTGTGATATCATGTGCGATACAAGCAGTCCTGCAGAGTGTTTTCTTGTGTGCAATATCATGTGCGATTGAAGCAGTCCTGCAGCGTATTTACTTGTATGTGATACAAGCAGTCCTGCAGCGTGTTTAATTGTGTGATATCATGTGCGATACAAGCAGCCCTGCAGTGTGTTTGTGTGTGATATTATGTGTGATACAAGCAGTCCTGCAGCGTGTTTACTTGTGTGTGATATCATGTGCGATACAAGCAGTCCTGCGGCGGGTTTACTTGTGTGATATCATGTGCAAAGAAGCAGTCCTTCAGTTTATTTGTGTGATATCATGTGCGATACAAGTATTCCTGCAGCATGCTTGCTTGTGTGATATCATGTGCGTTACAAGCAGCCCTGCAGCCTGTTTGTGTGTAATATCATGTGTGATACAAGCAGTCCTGCAGTGTGTTTACTTGTGTGATATCATGTGCGAACAAGCATTCCTGCAGCGTGTTTACTTGTGTGATATCATGTGCGATACAAGCAGTCCTGCAGGGTGTTTACTTGTGTGTAATATCATGTGTGATACAAGCAGTCCTGCAGCATGTTTACGTGTGTGATATCATGTGCAATACAAGCAGTCCTGCAGGGTGTTTACTTGTGTGTGATATCATGTGCGATACAAGCAGTACTGCAGCGTGTTTACGTGTGTGATATCATGTGCGATACAAGCAGTCCTGCAGGGTGTTTACTTGTGTGTGATATCATGTGCGATACAAGCAGTCCTGCATGGTGTTTACTTGTGTGTGTGATATCATGTGCAATACAAGCAGTCCTTCAGTTTGTTTACTTGTGTGATATCATGTGCGATACATGCATTCCTGCAGCGTGTTTACTTGTGTGATATAATGTGCGATACAAGCAGTCCTGCAGAGTGTTTACACGTGTGATATCCTGTGCGATACAAGCGGTCCTGCAGTGTGTTTACTTGTGTGATATCATATGCGATACAAGCAGAGTGTTTACTTGTGCAAAGCTGGACAGACAGTTAACATCTAAATGTCCTCCAATAAACACTCAATTTCTTCTATTTTACTAAAGTCATTTACAAATGGTGAACATGCTAGGCTATAGGCTACTACGAGCTAGCAGCTACACAACAGCTAAGCACACAATAGCACACAAGCTAGGCATAAGTAATAATCATTGGACAATAAAAACATGTATTAAAAGTATAATTATCAAATAATTATAGTTGCATATTACTTACACATTCAAAGTCTCCAATGCAGAAGCATGAAAGTATCCATTAATAAACGTGTTCGCATCATTCAACTCACTGCTTAACTTCGTGAATTATTGCGATCACTCGGTCTCACAACAAACAAACAAAAGCGACGACCACTCCACTTGATTTGTGTGCGTGTCGCCCGGCAGAACCTGCCGGAATCGAACCCGGGGAGGATGGATGAGATGAGGAAGCGCAACGTTCTGCTGATGCAGAAGCTGAAGGAGGCCGCAGAAACCGACGACAACATCGCCAGAGGACTGGGAAGATCCAGATGACTTGTTGGAACGCTGCCGACGTCCCACTTTGGCCCGCTTGTGTCGACAACACCAATGTGTCGTCTTATTATTATTTCTGTATGCTGTCAATGACTGTACATGGATTATATCACTTTTCATATTGACATGGTTTAAGACACTATTTGAAGTGGTTTGTTGCCAAGTTACACAATACTTTCCTCATGTCACTTAAACAAGTATATTTTATATCATTTACATATCTGAAATAATTAACATACTGAACATTTTTAGCAATTTAATCAAGAAAATCTCATCACAAAATATTTATAATAAACCCTTTTTAATAGTGGTTTATTCCATGACCAATATATTTATTTTCTTGCCAGATTACAAAAAAAAAAGAATTAAAAATGTGCAATTAAAATAATGACAATGATCATCAAATCAAAAATAATAATCATTTAAAAAATGGTTATCATATGGCTCGATTATTGTTATTTCAAACTATATTCTCTACTTAGGCTGCTGCCCCCGCACCGATAGATGGACGATTTGAGGAGTATTTTTTTATTTTATTGTTTAAATTCTATATTTAAAATGATCCAGTAATTTAATTTCAGTTAAAATCTGTATTTAAAGCAAGCACTTTAATAAATAAATGTTTATTCATGTTGTTTATCAATCTTATATGAAGAAGAACATTTTTAATATAATAATGTATAATGGATGCACTGGACACACCTGTCTTAAAGTCCAGCATCAATAAACTGGATACATTAGACGATAGGAAAGGTCATTTCCACACATATGGTTTTCTACACCAAAATTCATCTATTTATTATTATTATTCAACAACTTCTTCTCCAGATTTTGGCGCGCTCTACCTTCCACATTCCCAGATTTCCCAGAATTCCAGGTTTTCCAGGACATTTTTCCCATTCAAATTGAATTGGCCATTTTTCTAACTTCCACCATTTCCACATTTTTCAGCCAATTCAAACACCATCCTGGACATTCAAACTATCATTTTCTCAAGTTCAAAAAAATTCCAGGAAATCCCAGAATTCCCGTTTTTTCAAACACTTTTTTCACCCTTTTTTCTGTCGACTACTCCTTCCACATTTTTCAACCCACTTCAACCGTTCCACCATCAAATCATTCCTCTTAATTAGGACAAAAAACAAAGTTGTTTTTTTAACTGGAAAAATTCCAGGAATTCCATAATACCATTTCTCAATTAAAAATGTTACTACTTCAACATTTCTCAACCGATTTGAAAAATTCCAACGCCAACCATTCATTCATTCAACTCATTCAGATCATTTGTTTTTTGTTTTTTTTTAGCATTTTTCAAAAAATGTCCTCTTTTCCCGAAATTCCCAAATTTCCAGGAAATTCTCATTGAAAAGAATGGCATTCAAGAATTCCCACTCAACAACTTCTTCTCCAGATTTTAACGCGCTCTACCTCCCAAATTTTTCATCCGATTCAAACCGCTCCAACTTCAAACTGTTCAGCCTATTCGGGAATCACGGGCTTTCCCTTAACCAATTCCAAAAATTCCCTGATTTCCCAGAATTCCTGTTTTTCCGGGACATTTTTCCCATTCAAAATGAATTGGCCATTTTTCTAACTTCCACCATTTCCACATTTTTCAACCAATTCAAACCATTCCACCTTCAACACATTTCACCATCCTGGACATTCAAACTATCATTTTCTCAAGTTAAAAAAAATTCCAGGAAACTCCAGAATTCCCGTTTTTTCAAACACATTTTTCACCCTTTTTTCTGTGGACTACTCCTTCCGCATTTTTCAACCGTTCCACCGTCAAATCATTCTTCTTAATTAGGACAAAAAACAAAGTTGTTTTTTGAACTGGAAAAATTCCCGAAATTGCAGGAATACCGTAATACCATTTCTCAATTAAAAATGTTACTACTTCAACATTTCTCAACCAATTTGAAAAATTCCAACACCAACCGTTCATTCATTCAACTCATTCAGATCATTCTTTTTTTCTTTTCTTTTTTTTTTTTTTTTTAGCATTTTTCAAAAACTTCCCTCTATTCCCGAAATTCCCAGATTTCCATGAAATTCCCATTGAAAAGAATGGCACACTTTTCAAAGTTACACAACTCCCAAATTTGTTATCCGATTCAAACTATTCCAACTTGAAAATATACAGCCTGTTCAAAATTGTGTGCTCTCCTTCAACAATTTTAAAAAATTCCCGGGTTTCCAAGAATTCCCAGTTTTCAGGGACATTTTCCCCATTCAAAATGAACTGTCCATTTTTCACACTTTCACATTTTTCAACCTATTCAAACCATTGCAACATCAACACATTCCACTCATCTAACTGACACTTTCCCAAGTTCCAAACCAAATTCCGGTTTTCCTGGAAATTCAAACTCTTCAACATTCAAGCCATTCCAACATTCAAACTATTCTTACATTCATACTACATTCTGCCAGCATTTCAAAATCAGAATACCTTTATTGTCATTGTATGGAAACAACGAAATTGGACAGCAGTCCAGCTCAGTGCTTTTAAAACAAACCTATATAAAATAGTCTTAAGACAACAACAATAATGAAACAATTTAAAATTTAAAAACATAAAATACAAACAAAAAACATATTGCACAGTAGATCTTTATCAGAGGTAAGCAAGTAATAAAGTGGTGAGTGTTCAGGGAAGTGCAGAGTTTAGGGCAATAACAGCTCTAGGATAGAAACAGTTTTTCAGTCTATTTGTCTTTGCTTTGATGGTCTTATAGCGCCTCCCTGAGGGCAAGAGTTCAAGCCAGTGGTGACCTGGGTGGGATGAGTCCCTGAGGATGCTGTTTGCTCTCTTGTTGCAGTGTCTCTTATGCAGGTTCTCTAGAGATGTAAGAGGACATGCAGTGATCCTCTGGGCCGCGTTTATGACCCCCTGTAATCTCTTTCTCTCTGCCACCGTGCAGCTAGAAAACCACACGGAGATGTGCCGTAGGTCAATACTGACCTACGGCAACTTCAGCTTTGGAGCATTCACACGCAATTCCTTCAGGAATTCCCTCTTCTAATTACTCAACAATTTCTTCTTCTCCAGATTTTTACGCGCTCTACCTTCCACATTTTTCAACCGATTCGAACTGTTCCAACTTCAAACTGTTCAGCCTATTCGGGAATCACGGGCTTTCCCTTAACAAATTCCAAAAATTCCCTGATTTCCGAGAATTCCCGGTTTTCCGGGACATTTTTCCCATTCAAAATGAATTTTTGGCCATTTTTCAAACTTCCTCCATCTCCACATTTTTCAACCTATTCGAACCATTCCACCTTCAACACATTCCATCATTCTACAAATTCAAACTACTCTTTTTTTCCACGTTCCAAAAAATTCCAGGATTTTCTATAATTCCTGCTTTTCCAAAGCCCTATTTCCACCCTTTTTTCTGGCCACTACTCCTTCCACATTTTTCAACGCATTTCAACCGTTCCACCTACAAAACATTCTTCTTAATTACATCAAACTGGAAAAATTCCTGGTTTTCCCGAAATTCCAGGAATTCCATAATACCATTTCTCAATTCAACATGTTACTACTTCAGCATTTCTCCACCGATTTGAAAAATGTCAACAGCAACCATTTAAACTAATTCAGACCATTCAAGTTGTTTACCTTTTTTTTTTTTTATTCCCGCTTTTCCCGAAATTCCCATTTAAATCAATGGGACATTCTTCAAAGTTCCACAATTCCCACAATTTTCATCTGATTCAAACTGTTCCAACTTCCAAATATTCAGCCTGTTCAGGAATTGTGTGCTCTACTTCAACACTTATATATATATAAAAAAAAAAAATCCAGGATTGCATTTCAACTTCACACGCAATTCCTTCTGGGATTGCCTCATCTAGTTAAAAAGTAACATTTAAAAAGTGTGTATTTACTTGCAACAAAAGAGGAGAAATATAACATTTGTATGCACGTATAACCCTTAAAACTTTCAGTATATCAGTATCCATCCATCCATCCATCCATCCATCTTCTTCCGCTTATCCGAGGTCGGGTCGCGGGGGCAGCAGCTTAAGCAGGGATGCCCAGACTTCCCTCTCCCCAGCCACTTCATCCAGCTCCTCCCGGGGGATCCCGAGGCGTTCCCAGGCCAGCCGGGAGAGATAGTCTTCCCAGCGTGTCCTGGGTCTTCCCCGTGGCCTCCTACCGGTCAGACGTGCCCGAAACACCTCCCTAGGGAGTCGTTCGGGTGGCATCCTGACCAGATGCCCGAACCACCTCATCTGGCTCCTCTCGATGTGGAGGAGCAGCGGCTTTACTTTGAGCTCCCCCCGAATGACAGAGCTTCTCACCTATCTCTATGGAATGTCTTAAGCAAAGAAATCAAACAATGTACTAATATGATCCACTTCAAGAAACTCTTCAAACTTAGTGTTTACAAAGTATACAGAAGAACAACCATGATAAACATTCTGATTTTATTTCATCCATCCATTCATTTTCTAGATAATCTTATTTATCTCACCATATGAAATATAACTTCACTTATTATTTACTTATTTGTAATGTTCTTACTAATGGAATAAATTGTGAATAATTTGAGAAAAGGAAGTGAGCAAAAGTCTAAGCAACTTCTATGTAAAGGAAAAGGGTTAGGATTAAATAAGCTCTGCTTCTTCCTACTCCTTTTCGAACATGTTGAATAGAGAAACTGGAAATTGTGATTCATCATGTTGTATGCATGCACGTTCGATACAAACACAAACTCAAAACAAACCAAAAGTAGTCAAAAATAAATTAATAATACCCATCCATCCATCCATTTCTACCGCTTGTCCCTTTTGAGGTCGCGGGGGGGGGGGGGGGGGGGGGTGCTGGAGCCTATCTCAGCTGCATTTGGGCGGAAGGTGGCGTACACCCTGGACAAGTCGCCACCTCATCGCAGGGCCAACACAGATAGACAGACAACATTCACACACTCAAAAAAATGACTCATTGGACGAACTCAATTAAAATGAGGGCAGGATTTCCATCCAATTGACTTCGATTTGATGTCTTTTGCAGTATATTGATACCGTTTTATCGCCCAGCCCTATCGGCCTTTTAAAAAAAAAAATTATTTCAATGTATTTGTTATCAATTATGTGTCTATCATGATATATATTTTTGTTTTATGGCCCAGCCCTATGGATATTTTTTCAGAATATTTGTTGTTTTTTTTAACTGATTTTGATTTTATTTATTTTGCGATATATATTGATAACATTTTATTGTACAGCCCTACGGGGATTTTTTCAGAATGTTTTTTTTTTTTAAATTGATATCGATTTAATGTCTTTTGCAATATATATTGCAATCATCAACGGTATCAATAATAAACCGAAACGAAGCTGACGTTCCTATTTGATGTTGCACACTCCATCCACAAAGCGGCAGTAATGAGCATTTGAACTGCGTTTTAGTTGTCATTCCAATTACAGCCACAAAGCGGCAGTGCCGAGCGTCTAAACCGTCGATATCTCAACCGCTTCAAACAAGCACACGAAGAAGAAAGAAAACCGGGAAGAAGAAGAATAAAGAAATAATCGTCGCTACTCAAGTCATGTAAGTATGTCTTATTTGGGAAAAAGCTAACATTAAACCGTTCCGTAGGGTTTAAAACTCAACAAACGCCGACGTAGATGTGACTTACGGTCTTATTGTTGGAGGTGCGGATATAAACGCGTGTGTATAATAACGGCGGCCTGGCCTAGACAGGATGTTCATGGCTAATGCTTGGCTCACCATGTGTCATGGCAACACTATTGTGATGCAAATAACGTGATGGACGTTTAAAAATATATATTCTCTGGGGCATCGCTTCATATATAAACTCATTGTGAGTCATCCCATGCCTGCTTCGTGTTAACGAGACATTTTTAATTCTTCATTCATTTCATGAAAGCAACGCTCCTATTGTTGCACACGAACCAGTGACGCCGACAATGACGTCATTTCTGTCTTTAGTGACAAAGAACAATTTGGTAATGTATCCGTTTTTTTATTTTTTTTCAATAATAAACTCTTGCCTGCTGCTTTTCACATTACTTTCAAGAAATGTTGCCGTCTACGTGAATTCTTCACAAAGTACCGTTAGAAATAATTACGCTTAAAAAAAATCAGCAATAAAAATGAGATGATTGCTCATTCTAAATAAATATTACAAAATAATACGTGTTCTATAAAAATATATAATATACTAATATTTATACTTTTGAAATTACACGTAAAATATTACATTTCATAATTGTATTATTGTTTCCTGGAACACCGTGGATTATAAAATGTTAATTTAAGATTAAAAATGGAAATTTCAAATAAAATATGCATGATGTTACAATGACATCCATTTTTTTTAAATGACAAAAGCTGAATATAATTTTTTAAATAATTGTATGCGCAATTCAAAACTGTATAACTGTCTTTTTAAAAATTATAACAAACCAAAATGCAACTAAAACATGTCGCAGATTAGGGGTGTTCCAATCCGATATCAGCCCCCAAAAATAAATATTAGTAATAAGTGCTTATATGTAAAATGTGTGATATCATGTGCGACACAAGCAGCATGTTTACTTGTGTGCGATGTCATGTGCGATACAAGCAGTCCTGCAGCGTCGTTACTTGTGTGCGATGTAACGTGCGATACAAGCAGTCCTGCAGCGTCGTTACTTGTGGGATACAGTCTTGCAGCATCTTTACTTGTGTGCGATGTCATGTGCGATACAAGCAGTCCTGCAGCGTCTTCACTTGCGTGCGATACAAGCAGTCCTGCAGCATCGTTACTTGTGCGATACAAGCAGTCCTGCAGCGTCTTTACTTGTGTGTGTGATGTCATGTACGATACAAGCAGTCCTGCAGCGTCTTTACTTGTGTGCGATGTCATGTGCAATACAAGCAGTCCTGCAGCGTCGTTACTTGTGTGATACAAGCAGTCCTGCAGAGTCTTTACTTGTGTGCGATGTCATGTGCGATACAAGCAGTCCTGCAGCGTCTTTACTTGCGTGCAATGTCATGTGCGATGCAAGCAGTCCTGCAGCGTATTTACTTGTGTGTGCGATGTCATGTGCGATACAAGCAGTCCTGCAGCGTCTTTACTTGCGTGCGATGAGATGTGCAATATAAGCAGTCCTGCAGCGTATTTACTTGTGTGTGTGATATCATGTACGATACAAGCAGTCCTGAAGCGTCTTTACATGTGTGTGATATCATGCGCAATACAAGCAGTCCTACAGAGTTTACTTGTGTGTGATATCATGTGCGATACAAGCAGTCCTGCAGCGTCTTTGCTTGTGTGAGACCATGTGCGATACAAGTAGTCCTGCAGCGTATTTACTTGTGTGTGTGTGTGATATAATGTGCGATACAAGCAATCCTGCAGCGTGTTTACTTGCGTGCAATGTCATGTGTGATACAAGCAGTCCTACAGCGCCGTTACTTTTGTGCGGTATCATGTGTGATACAAGCAGTCCTGCAGCGTGTTTACTTGCGTGTGATGTCATGTGCGACACAAGCAGTTTTACGGCGTCTTTATTTGTGTGTGGTATCATATTTTCTCCAGACAACGTTAAAGTAAAAGATAAAGTACCAATGATTGTCACACACACACTAGGTGTGGCGAAATTATTCTCTGCATTTGACCCATCACCCTTGATCACCCCCTGGGAGGTGAGGGGAGCAGTGGGCAGCAGCGGTGGCCGCGCCCGGGAATCATTTTTGGTGATTTAACCCCCAATTCCAACCCTTGATACTGAGTGCCAAGCAGGGAGGTAATGGGTCCCATTTTTATAGTTTTTGGTATGACTCGGCCGGGGTTTGAACCCACAACCTACCGATCTCAGGGCGGACACTCTAACCACTAGGCCACTGAGTAGGTGCCTACTCTGTTCTGTTTGAATAGAACAGAGGTGTACAATCTTTTTGACCTGAAAGCCCTATTGAGGGGAAAAATACTAATTTTGTCCACAAGATGGCGACAAACCAATGCAGAAATTGACTTTTAGAATGCAACCAGATTTGTTATGAAGCTCATCTTGTCTTGTTTAGAATATTATGATGGAGTCATTATTTGTAGAAATGCTGTATTTCCAGCATCACACAGCAGAATAAGTATTTCATCACCCTTACAGAATGCCTAAAACCAAGGAAGTGCTGTCCTCCACCAGTGGAAGCGAATCTGAGAGCGAGGTTGAAACCAAGGTTGGTGTTTTTATTCACGCGACATTCGCCACATGAAATCTGTATGCTCTAGAAAGATCTCTGTTGTTTCTAGACAAAGAAAAGGAAGTCCAGCACGCCAGAGAAAACGGTGAAGAAAGCAAAAGGTGGGGAGACCTCAAAGCCGGGAGGCTCGTCCAAAGATGGCGGCAACAGCGAGGACAACATGTTTCAGGTGACGGACAGTACTTCAGCTAGCAAGACCAGCGCACAAAACTCCCACTTTATGTTGGGCTTTTGAAGTGGTCGTCAACAAAGGCGTGTGATGGATGCGCAGGAAAGGGAGCGTGGAGGTGGAGAAGTGAAATAACAGCAGGTGTTGTTGGCAGATTGGAAGGATGAGATACGTGAGTGTCCGGGACTTCAGAGGGAAAGTTCTGATCGACATCCGAGAGTACTGGACCAACTCAGACGGGGATATGAAACCTGGGAAGAAAGGTAAACCCCCAGGAGCCGCTTAAGCTGTTTTTTAATTTGGAGAACTGAATTTTTGGCGTCAAAAAGCATTTAAAAAAAGAAAGTGCTTTTTTTTTTTTAATTCAGTGTATAAAGATTCAATGTTAAAAATTCAGTGTTAAAAAAGTTCACTGTATAAAAATTCCGTGTGTAAAAAATATCTGTGTTAAAACAGTCAGTGTGTAAAAATCAGTGAATAAAAAATTAAGTGTTTTAAGATTCGCCGTATAAAAATTCACTGTATAAAAAAATCTGTGCACCAAAATTCGTTGTATAAAAATTCAGTGTTTTTAAAATTCACTGTATAAAAAAATCAGTGTTTAACAATTAATTGTATAAAAATTCTGTCTTTTCAAATTCACTGTACAAAAATCCAGTGTATAAAAATTCAGTGTTTTCAAATTCACTGTACAAAAAATCAGTCTTTAACAATTCATTGTATAAAAAAATCAGTATATAACAATTGAGTGTAAAAAAAAAATAAAGTTTTTTAAAATTCACTATAAAAACTCAGCATATGAAAATTCAAGGTTAAAAAAAATTCTGTAAATCAAAAAATTCAGTGTTTTAAAATTCATTATAAAAATTCACTGTATAAAAAAAATAATTTTACCAAAATTCAGTGTATAAAAATCCAGTGTTTTAAAATTCACATAAAATTCAGTGTTTTCAAATTCACTGTATGAAAAAATCAGTGTTTAACAATTCATTGTATAAAAATTCAGCACTTAACAATTGAGTGTATAAAAAGGTGTTTTACAATTCACAATAAAAATTCAGCATATGAAAATTCAGTTAAAAAAAAAAATCTGTGTTCATCAATTCAGTGTATAAAAATCAGTCAATAAAAAATGCAGTGTTTTAAAATTCACTGTGTAAAAATTCACTGTATGAAAAAATCAGTGTTTAACAATTCATTGTATACAAATTCAGCACATAATTGAGTACAAAAAAATCAAGTGTTTTAAAATTCGAATTGAAAATTCAGTGTTTAAAAAAATCAGTGTTTAACATTTCAGTGTATAAAAATTCAGTTTTTCACATTTCAGTGTAAAAAATCAGTATTTAAAAATTCCGTGTATAAAAAAGATTTAAAAAAATCAGTGTTTTCAAATTCACTGTATGAAAAATCAGTGTTTAACAATTCATTGTATAAAAATTCAGCACTTAACAATTGAGTGTATAAAAAAGGTTTTTTACAATTCACAATAAAAATTCAGCATATGAAAATTCAGTTAAAAAAAAATCAGTGTTCATCAATTCAGAGTATAAAAATCAGTCAATAAAAAATGCAGTGTTTTAAAATTCACTGTGTAAAAATTCACTGTATAAAAAATCAGTGTTTAACAATTCATTGTATACAAATTCAGCACATAATTGAGTACAAAAAAATCAAGTGTTTTAAAATTCGAATTGAAAATTCAGTGTTTAAAAAAATCTGTTTTACATTCCAGTGTATAAAAATTCAGTTTTTCACATTTCAGTGTAAAAAATCAGTATTTAAAAATTCCGTGTATAAAAAAGATTTAAAAAAATCAGTGTTTTAAAATTCACTGTACAAAAATCAGTGTTTAACAAATCATTGTATAAAAAAATCATCACATAACAAATGAGTGTATAAACAGATTAAGTGTCTTAAAATTCCCAATAAAAATGAATCATATGAAAATTCAGTGTTTAACAATTCAGTGTATTAAAAAAATCTGTTTTTGACATTTCGGTGTATAAAAATTCAGTGTTAAACAATTCAGTGTAAAAAATCAGTATTTAAAAAAATTTAGTGTATTTAAAAAAAAAACCCAGTATGTAACAACATTTCAGTGTATAACAATTTGCTGTAAAAAAAAATCAGCATATAAAAATCTGGTGTTTTAAAATTCCATCCATCCATTTCCTACCGCATGTCCCTTAAAGGTTTGCGGGGGAAGCTGGAGCCTATCCCATAAGCAAATATGTATAAAAATTCAGTGTACGGGGGGGGGGGGGAATCAATGTTTAACAATTCGGTGTATAACAATTGGCTGCTTCAAAACGCAAGACCCACTTCCGGTAAAGAAGACTGCCGCAATGTTTCGTGTCTCAGCAGCCAATGAGGTGTCAAGTTTGAAGTCAGGTGACACGGGTCTAAGTAAGAGGCAGGTTAAGCGGCACTACACGCCATGTCATCTGCTGTACATGCTCACATCCTTTTTATTAACATTTTAAACAGCAAATGTTGCTGGGAATAAAGTGAAAATATCCCAAAGTTGTGCAAAAAAAACAGATAAAAGCTGATCACATGATGGTCCAAACACTCACACAATAATGACTCATACCAAAAATGTTATAACAGACCATCTCAAAGACGCAACCAAATTGTAGTTTTGACTGAAAAAGACATTCAGAATGTAGATGAAATACAGAATTTACAATATGAACAATACAAGACTGAATATTAATATTAAATAAAAGTTGCTTTCTTAACACATATTTTATAATGGAGCAAAAACAACAAACATGTTTAAACATAAACCCAAAGTCAAAAACATCCACATATTGGATATAATATCACTTTTCTGTAGAACATTGAAACAAAAACACTTATAGTAAAAAAATATCCACATTTTGGATATAATATCACTTTTCTGTAGAACATGGAAACATAAAATAGTCAAAAACATCCGCATATTGGATATAATATTACTTTTGTTTAGTACATTGAAACAAAATAGTCAAAAACATCCACATATTGGATATAATATTACTTTTCTGTAGAACATGGAAACATAAAATAGTCAAAAACATCTGCATATTGGATATAATATTACTTTTCTGTAGTACATTGAAACAAAATAGTCAAAAACATCCACATATTGGATGTAATATTACTTTTCTGTTGTACATTGAAACAAAATAGTCAAAAACATCCACATATTGGATGTAATATTACTTTTCTGTAGTACATTGAAACTAAATAGTCAAAAACATCCACATATGGAATGTAATATTACTTTTCTGTAGTACATTGAAACAAAATAGTCCAAAACATCCACATGTTGGATATAATATTACTTTTCTGTAGTACATTGAAACAAAATAGTCCAAAACATCCACATATTGGGTATAATATTACTTTTCTGTAGTACATTGAAACAAAATAGTCCAAAACATCCACATATTGGATATATTACTTTTCTGTAGTACATTGAAACAAAATAGTCAAAAACATCCACATATTGGATATAATATTACTTTTCTGTAGTACATTAAAACAAAATAGTCAAAAACATCCACATATTTGATATAATATTACTTTTCTGTAGCACATTAAAACAAAATAGTCAAAAACATCCACATATTGGATATACTATTACTTTTCTGTAGTACATTAAAACAAAATAGTCAAAAACATCCACATATTGGATATAATATTACTTTTCTGTAGTACATTGAAACAAAATAGTCAAAAACATCCACATATTGGCTATAATACTTTTCTGTAGTACCGTATTTTCCGCATCATAAGGCGCCCTGGGTTAAAAGCCGCGCCTTCAATGAACGGCATATTTCAAAACTTTGTCCACCAATAAGCCGCCCCGTGTTGTAAGCCGCATCTAACTGCGCTAAAGGAATGTCAAAAAAACAGTCAGATAGGTCAGTCAAACTTTAATAATATATTAAAAACCAGCGTTCTAACAACTCTGTTCACTCCCAAAATGTACGCAAATGTGCAATCACAAACATACGTATATCAACATGGACAGAGCTGCGTGAAAAAAGCCACCCGGCCTCTTCGCGTAAACTTAAACTTACCTTAACCACTCGCTCATCTTTTCTTCATCCATCCCTTCGAGTTAGCTTTTATGATGACGCCGGCTGGAAAGGTCTCTTTTGGCAAGGTCTTCCTTTTGAATATCACCATGGGTGGAAGTTAGCATGGCAAGCTAGAACCACAGTGAAGGATGACTTCTCATTCCCTGTGGTGCGAATATTCACCGTACGTGCTCCCGTTCCACAGTGCGGTTCACAGGAATATCAGTTGCTGTGAAATACGGTAGTAATCCGTGTGCGGATGGAGAGATTGCGTCTTTTCATGAACCGGGTCCTTGTCGCTTAGTAGGAGCCATTTTGTGGTCTTTACAGATGTAAACAGGAAATGAAACGTACGGTGATATCCGCGCGTTTTTTCTTCTTCTTCCGGGGGCGGGTGGTTGCTTACAGTAGAAGAAGAAGAGCTTCCTGTTCTATGGGGGCGGGTGCTTACCTTGGCGGTTGCTTGCGTAGAAGAAGAAGCGCTTCCTGTTCTACCGGGAAAAAAGATGGCGGCTGTTTACCTAAGTTGCGAGATCGAAACTTTATGAAAATGAATCTTAATATTTATCCATATATAAAGCGCACCGGGTTAAAAGGCGCACTGTCAGCTTTTGAGTAAATTTGTGGTTTTTAGGTGCGGCTAATGGTGCGGAAAATACGGTACATTAAAACAAAATAGTAAAAAACATCCACATATTGGATATAATATTACTTTTCTGTAGTACATTGAAACAAAATAGTCAAAAACATCAACATATTGGATATAATATTACTTTTCTGTAGAACATGGAAACATAAAATAGTCAAAAACATCCGCATATTGGATATATTACTTTTCTGTAGTACATTGAAACAAAATAGTCAAAAACATCCACATATTGGATATAATATTACTTTTCTGTAGTACATTAAAACAAAATAGTCAAAAACATCCACATATTGGATATAATATTACTTTTCTGTAGCACATTAAAACAAAATAGTGAAAAACATCCACATATTGGATATACTATTACTTTTCTGTAGTACATTAAAACAAAATAGTCAAAAACATCCACATATTGGATATAATATAGCTTTTCTGTAGTACATTGAAACAAAATAGTCAAAAACATCCACATATTGGCTATAATATTACTTTTCTGTAGTACATTAAAACAAAATAGTAAAAAACATCCACATATTGGATATAATATTACTTTTCTGTAGTACATTGAAACAAAATAGTCAAAAACATCAACATATTGGATATAATATTACTTTTCTGTAGAACATGGAAACATAAAATAGTCAAAAACATCCGCATATTGGATATAATATTACTTTTCTGTAGTACATTGAAACAAAATAGTCAAAAACATCCACATATTGGATATATTACTTTTCTGTAGTACATTGAAACAAAATAGTCAAAAACATCCACATATTGGATATAATATTACTTTTCTGTAGTACATTAAAACAAAATAGTCAAAAACATCCACATATTTGATATAATATTACTTTTCTGTAGCACATTAAAACAAAATAGTCAAAAACATCCACATATTGGATATACTATTACTTTTCTGTAGTACATTAAAACAAAATAGTCAAAAACATCCACATATTGGATATAATATTACTTTTCTGTAGTACATTGAAACAAAATAGTCAAAAACATCCACATATTGGCTATAATACTTTTCTGTAGTACCGTATTTTCCGCATCATAAGGCGCCCTGGGTTAAAAGCCGCGCCTTCAATGAACGGCATATTTCAAAACTTTGTCCACCAATAAGCCGCCCCGTGTTGTAAGCCGCATCTAACTGCGCTAAAGGAATGTCAAAAAAACAGTCAGATAGGTCAGTCAAACTTTAATAATATATTAAAAACCAGCGTTCTAACAACTCTGTTCACTCCCAAAATGTACGCAAATGTGCAATCACAAACATACGTATATCAACATGGACAGAGCTGCGTGAAAAAAGCCACCCGGCCTCTTCGCGTAAACTTAAACTTACCTTAACCACTCGCTCATCTTTTCTTCATCCATCCCTTCGAGTTAGCTTTTATGATGACGCCGGCTGGAAAGGTCTCTTTTGGCAAGGTCTTCCTTTTGAATATCACCATGGGTGGAAGTTAGCATGGCAAGCTAGAACCACAGTGAAGGATGACTTCTCATTCCCTGTGGTGCGAATATTCACCGTACGTGCTCCCGTTCCACAGTGCGGTTCACAGGAATATCAGTTGCTGTGAAATACGGTAGTAATCCGTGTGCGGATGGAGAGATTGCGTCTTTTCATGAACCGGGTCCTTGTCGCTTAGTAGGAGCCATTTTGTGGTCTTTACAGATGTAAACAGGAAATGAAACGTACGGTGATATCCGCGCGTTTTTTCTTCTTCTTCCGGGGGCGGGTGGTTGCTTACAGTAGAAGAAGAAGAGCTTCCTGTTCTATGGGGGCGGGTGCTTACCTTGGCGGTTGCTTGCGTAGAAGAAGAAGCGCTTCCTGTTCTACCGGGAAAAAAGATGGCGGCTGTTTACCTAAGTTGCGAGATCGAAACTTTATGAAAATGAATCTTAATATTTATCCATATATAAAGCGCACCGGGTTAAAAGGCGCACTGTCAGCTTTTGAGTAAATTTGTGGTTTTTAGGTGCGGCTAATGGTGCGGAAAATACGGTACATTAAAACAAAATAGTAAAAAACATCCACATATTGGATATAATATTACTTTTCTGTAGTACATTGAAACAAAATAGTCAAAAACATCAACATATTGGATATAATATTACTTTTCTGTAGAACATGGAAACATAAAATAGTCAAAAACATCCGCATATTGGATATATTACTTTTCTGTAGTACATTGAAACAAAATAGTCAAAAACATCCACATATTGGATATAATATTACTTTTCTGTAGTACATTAAAACAAAATAGTCAAAAACATCCACATATTGGATATAATATTACTTTTCTGTAGCACATTAAAACAAAATAGTGAAAAACATCCACATATTGGATATACTATTACTTTTCTGTAGTACATTAAAACAAAATAGTCAAAAACATCCACATATTGGATATAATATAGCTTTTCTGTAGTACATTGAAACAAAATAGTCAAAAACATCCACATATTGGCTATAATATTACTTTTCTGTAGTACATTAAAACAAAATAGTAAAAAACATCCACATATTGGATATAATATTACTTTTCTGTAGTACATTGAAACAAAATAGTCAAAAACATCAACATATTGGATATAATATTACTTTTCTGTAGAACATGGAAACATAAAATAGTCAAAAACATCCGCATATTGGATATAATATTACTTTTCTGTAGTACATTGAAACAAAATAGTCAAAAACATCCACATATTGGATATAATATTACTTTTCTGTAGTACATTAAAACAAAATAGTCAAAAACATCCACATATTGGATATAATATTACTTTTCTGTAGCACATTAAAACAAAATAGTCAAAAACATCCACATATTGGATATATTACTACTTTTCTGTAGTACATTAAAACAAAATAGTCAAAAACATCCACATATTGGATATAATATTACTTTTCTGTAGAACATTGAAACAAAATAGTCAAAAACATCCACATATTGGATATAATATTACTTTTCTGTAGTACATTAAAACAAAACAGTCAAAAACATCCACATATTGGATATATGACTTTTCTGTAGAACATTGAAACATAAACACAAATAGTCAAAAACATTCACATATTGGAATATGTTTTATTTGGTACATGGTGTAATGATAAGTGTGACCAGCAGATGGCAGTCACAAGAGATACGTGTAGCCAGGAAACAACACCAACACCAAAACTTTAAATGTTCATTGAGAATATAGAACATTACACACTGTGCTCAAAAATCTGTCAAAATATTTTAGTAGTTCTTTGGTGAGCTATGAAGCCTCACCACTTGATGGATTGTCCACCATTACGGGTACTGTTGTCAGACTCAGGAGTATTATTATGGTGTGTGTGTATAAGGACCACAAAATGGCGCCTATTAGACATATTATCTGGCCTTTTGTTAAACCAACTTTTATTACCTTCTGGCACCTGCTGATGTGTATTTGGGATCTGCATCAGTCCTGAAAATTTGCGCGCGTCCACAATTGTAGTCCGTGCTGATACAATAGTCGATAAGCTTCTTCTTCTTCTTCTCTATCTTTTTGTTATGTGACATTCATCCAGTTCTAACTTATATCTGTCAGTAGACTCGCTATGGAAGCGCTAAAAACTACCGGTGTAGTGAGTTTACATTATTCACCCACGGAACTTTAGTTCTTAGAAAGTTCCGGTACTCTCATTGTTTATGTACTTACATACTAGTACTCTCATTGTTTATGTACTTACATACTAGTACTCTCATTGCTTATGTACTTACATACTAGTACTCTCGTTGTTTATGTGCTTACATACTCGTACTATTGTTGTTTATGTACTTACATACTAGTACTCTCGTTGTTTATGTACTTACATACTAGTACTCTCGTTGATTATGTGCTTACCAAACTCTACATTATTCACCCACGGAACTTTAGTTCTTAGAGAGTTCAGGTACTCTCGTTGTTTATGTACTTACATACTAGTACTCTCGTTGCTTATATACTTACATACTAGTACTCTCGTTGCTTATGTACTTGCATACTAGTACTCTCGTTGCTTATGTACTTACATACTAGTACTCTCGTTGTTTATATACTTGCATACTAGTACTCTCGTTGTTTATGTGCTTACATACTAGTACTCTCGTTGTTTATGTACTTACATACTAGTACTCTCGTTGTTTACGTACTTACATACTAGTACTCTCGTTGCTTATTTACTTACATACTAGTACTCTTGTTTATGTGCTTACATACTCGTACTCTTGTTGTTTATGTACTTACATACTAGTACTCTCGTTGTTTATGTACTTACATACGAGTACTCTCGTTGATTATGTGCTTACCAAACTCTACATTATTCACCCACGGAACTTTAGTTCTTAGAGAGGTCAGGTACTCTCGTTGTTTATGTACTTACATACTAGTACTCTCGTTGCTTATGTACTTACATACTAGTACTCTCGTTGTTTATATACTTGCATACTAGTACTCTCGTTGCTTATGTACTTACATACTAGTACTCTCGTTGTTTATATACTTGCATACTAGTACTCTCGTTGTTTATGTGCTTACATACTAGTACTCTCGTTGTTTATGTACTTACATACTAGTACTGTCGTTTATGTGCTTATATACTAGTACTCTTGTTGTTTATGTGCTTACATACTAGTACTCTCGTTGTTTATGTGCTTACCAAACTCTACATTATTCACCCACAGAACTTTAGTTCTTAGAGAGTTCCGGTACTCTCGTTGTTTATGTACTTGCATACTAGTACTCTCGTTGCTTATGTACTTACATACTAGTACTCTTGTTGTTTATGTACTTACATACTAGTACTCTCGTTGCTCATGTACTTACATACAAGTACTCTCGTTGTTTATGTGCTTACATACTAGTACTCTCGTTGCTTATGTACTTACATACTAGTACCCTCGTTGCTTATGTGCTTACATACTAGTACTCTCGTTGTTTATGTGCTTACATACTAGTACTCTTGTTTATGTGCTTACCAAACTACATTATTCACCCACGGAACTTTAGTTCTTAGAGAGTTCCGGTACTCTCGTTGTTTATGTGCTTGCATACTAGTACTCTCGTTGTTTATGTCCTTACGTACTAGCACTCTTGTTGATTATGTACTTACATACTATTACTCTTGTTGTTTATGTGCTTACCAAACTACATTATTCACCCACGGAACTTAAGTTCTTAGAGAGTTCCGGTACTCTCGTTGTTTATGTGCTTACATACTAGTACTCTCGTTGCTTATGTACTTACATACTAGTACACTCGTTGCTTATGTGCTTACATACTAGTACTCTCGTTGTTTATGTGCTTACATACTAGTACTCTCGTTTATGTGCTTACCAAACTACATTATTCACCCACGGAACTTTAGTTCTTAGAGAGTTCCGGTACTCTCGTTGTTTATGTGCTTGCATACTAGTACTCTCGTTGTTTATGTCCTTACGTACTAGCACTCTTGTTGATTATGTACTTACATACTATTACTCTTGTTGTTTATGTGCTTACCAAACTACATTATTCACCCACGGAACTTAAGTTCTTAGAGAGTTCCGGTACTCTCGTTGTTTATGTGCTTACATACTAGTACTCTCGCTGTTTATGTCCTTACATGCTAGTACTCTTGTTGTTTATGTAGTTACATACCAATACTCTTGTCGTTGATGTACTTGCATACTAGTACTGCCATTGTTTATGTACGGTACTCATGTCCAACTTTGTGTTTTCCATCTCAGGTATCTCCCTGAACCCAGAACAGTGGAGCCAGCTGAAGGAGCAGATTTCAGAAATCGATGATGCCATAAAGCGAGTATAAGCATTCCTTCCAAAGTCCAGCCTCTTTTTCTCACGTCTGGTCTGGAACGGTTTACGGACTTCTGGAACGCTGATCTAGTTTAGTCTTTTTCACCTACACCCTCTTTTCAACCTAGTTCAAGTAGCAGCGTCAAAGTGTGCGTGCGTGTGTGTGTGTCATGTTCCAGTCCAGTGTTGCTGAAATGTGAGTGGATAGTCAAGCTGTCGATCCACTCACTCATTTCACTTCCTCCTTGGACTTATTTCTAATCGTTGTGTGTGTGTGTCATGTTCCAGTCAAGTGTTGGTGATAGCGTGAGTGGATCGTCAAGCTGTCGATCCACTCACTCATTTCACTTCCTCCTTGGACTTAATTCTGATATTTGGGTGCTGCAGAATTCTGACGTCTGTTCAAACATGTTGGGGTCAATTCCTACAGACTATTGTTAGTTTTTCAAAATAAATGGCATCATTGAAAAGGTGGAATGGTATCGAATAATCCTTTGTGTCCAATCAGTCCATCTCACTTGTATCATTTTTTGTTTTTTTGTTTTTTTGTTTGTTTTTTGTGTCCTGTCCAGCTTCTCAGGCAAATCATATAGTTGATGTAGATGCCCATGTCGGCTGTTCAGATTTACTTTACAAAAGAGAAGTGTAGGATACTTCTCTTGTTGCCTTATTTGTATTTGACTTTATTAAATGTATTTATATTATCATTTAGTGCAGCCGGCTGGAGCAGGAGGGGATAGAAAGAGAAAAAAAAAGAAGACAGAGGGGGAAATTGTGGGGACAAGAGGGGGATTAGACAGAGACAAAAACAACAACAGCAAACAACAACAATAGAGCAACATCAGCAAATATGACATGTACAAATATGATGGTAAAAGTAATAGCAAATAAGCAGTTAGCGAAAAATAAAAAATAATACAGAAATGACAATGAGCATTATTACACTACAAATGGATCAATACAAATACCAATAGAAATAGCGCTATTGATAATGAACAATACCAATAATTTACCTTTATTATCAACAATACAGTTGTTTAAATGCAACAATACATATACGTAATGATAACTTGAGATACGAAAGAATGCAGAAAAATGGAGGGGGAGAAAGAGAAGCAACCTACATTAACCTTGTAGATTGTTATAGTCACAATAGGTTAAGCTTTGTCAGTGTGCCATGTGTTACACCCAGTTTACCCTAGGGCAACAACGTTAATATATGTTTGATGAAACGTGATTATGTGCATGAGTGTAAGTATGCATATGTACTTGTATATGTACAGAATGTGTATATGTGTTTGTACAGTGAATGTATATGTACAGTATGTGTATGTGTATGTTTGTATATTGAATGTGCGTGTGGATGTACGAACATTAGGTAGGTAAATATGTACTGTATTTGTGTATGTATGTGGGAGCGTAGGTACCTATGTACGTATGTGAGCATATGTGAATTTGCATGTACAATACATTCGACTCCCAGAGTGCGTGGGAGCCAGAGCACGGCCCCATCACCCCCGAGAGCCCAACCCACAAACAGGAGGCGTGGTGCCCAGCGACAAGAACCCCAGAGCCCGGCCCACCGTACCGCCCACAAGGGCCAGCAGCAGGCCGCAGACAGACGCACCCGGCAGAAGACAGGGCACGAGAAAAGCAGGGGACAGCCAGACCCCAAGCCAGCGAGAGACCACACCCCACACGGGCAGAAAGGCGAGACGCCCCGCCCGAGGGACCCGGAGACTCCCCGCAACCGGACGGGAAGACCGCCCCCGCCCCACCGGCAACCGGGCCCCCACGAGCCCACCTCCCACCCCCGGAGAGCGCGGCGAGGCCAGCCCCCGGCCACCCCACCCAAATCGGCCGCCGCAGGACCACCCAGGCACAGGGCCACGGGAACCACCCACCCCACCCGCAGGGACCCCAACGATGGAGATGGAACAACCAGCAACCGTCCCGCCGAGCCCCCCCTCTGAGGGAGGGGAAAAATTAAAAAATAGTATTAATAAAATATATTAAAAAAAAAAAATAAATACATTTAAAAAAAGAATTAAAAGAAGATCACAGACATGCTGACAAACAAGGTCACTACCCCAGCAACCGGCCGACTCGCAGCACCTCGGAATATCATTTGGATCATTGCATGTTCTCATGGGACTACTTTATTGTCTTGAATTATTATGTAGACTTTTCACCAGAATAGTCACAGCGACATGAGCAAGACCACATTTTAGACCGACACAAGACTGGATCACATCAAATGACTTCATATTCTTGATTCTTTTATCTACATTTGTGTTTCTGTTCAGGTAATTGTAGCGTAAAAGTAAATAGTTGTGTAATGTCCATAATTATATTGTTTCTTCCTTGTCACTGTCACATTACACACAACATGCAGTATTACATGGATATTATACTTCAAGGTACTCCAAGCACTTTGACACTATTTCCACATTCATACACACATCCACACGCACATTCATTCACCCATTCATACACACATCTACGCGCACATTCACACACACATTCATCCATTCGTGCACACATGCACATTCACCCATTCATACACACATCTATGCACACATTCAACCATTCATGCACACATTCACCCATTCATACACACATCTATACGCACACACACACACTCATCCATTCATACACACATTCGTACATTCACACACATGCGCAGTCACCCATTCATACACATTCACATGCACATTTACTTAATCATACACCCATTCACACGCATATTGACACACATTCACCCATATATACGCACGTTCACATGCACATCCACACGCACTTTCACCCATTCATACGCATATTCACTCATTTATACGCACATTCACCCATTCATGCACATTCACCCATTCATATGCACATTCGCACGCAGATTCACCCATTCACACGCACATTCACTCATTCATACATATTCACACGCATTCACCCATCCATACGCACATTCACACGCATTCACCCATCCATACGCACATTCTCACACGTTCACCCATTCATACACACACTTTCACCCATTCATACGCACATTCACCCATTCATACACACATCTACGCACACATTCGTACACACATGCACATTCACCCATTCATACACACATCTATGCGCACATACACATTCATCCATTCATGCACACATTCATCCATTCATGCACACATGCACATTCGTACATTCACACACACATTCATACGCAGTCACCCATTCATACACATTCA